>NC_142937.1:575433-612018 GCF_046866305.1 Octopus bimaculoides | reverse complement strand
ACATACCAGGGTATGTTATGTTTCGTACAGACAGAAGAGAAAGAAGCCATGGCAGAGTGGCTATGTGCATCTGTCTTGTATTAGTGTGTGTGTGTGTGTGTGTGTGTGTGTGTGTGTGTGTGTGTGTGTGTGTGTGTGTGTATATATATATATATATATATAGATAGATAGATAGATATTTATATTTACAACAGAATACCAGAGACAGATATTTACATTTGACTGAATTTATCTATCAGCACACTTTGTGATGATTAGTATCATTTACAAGGCATTGATCAGCCCAAAATCATAGTAGAAGACGACACCTGACCAACATATCATGCAGTAGAACTAAATCAGAAACCATGTAGTTCCGAAACAAAATTCTTAAGCACAACAACCATACCTGCACCTATATAATGCCCCTACACTTGTAAAAAGTATAAATAAATGGTCACAGCTTGAATACCTTTGATAACAGGTTCAACTTAATCAGGGCAAAGCAGATGATGAACAACAAGAACAGAGAAAAAAGAGATGATTCAACAAAGCCAAGTTTTAAATGTTATATCTGAAAATAAGGATTCTTGACACAAACAATATTTGAATGTATTAATGCTCTCTAAAATATGTTTTCTGTTATCTTAAAAGCTTTCAGCTGTTACCTATCCCCTCCTTCATCAGCATAGCCCTTCATCAACCACCATCACTATCATCTCTAGTTTCTGTGATACACATCAGATAACAGAGTAATATCTAATAATATCAAAACGTGTTATCATCACACACACACACACTTTTAACTTTTTATGTACACTCATTAATGTAATTTACTCCGACTGGAATATATTAAAAAAAAATCAATCCCTCTATCTAGTCCAGTTATTCTTGATAAGGTGATCGGGGTAGAGTCCTCATGCACCTCCTCTATCAGATGCAACTGTTACTGCTCTTTCCAGCTGTGTTTTTAAGCCTGACCAACTGAGATTTGAGACATTATCCAATCACTTTGAATTTGTTCTACTCCCAAAATTTCCTATTGGTTGCCTTGACTTGAAAATTTATTCCTGTGAAATTTTTTAAATCTTATCCATAGTACTGGAGCTGTGACCTCTCAGTGCAGAGAACTAGTAACTTGACCCAGAAAGAATTCCTGATCTCTAAGTTATGCACCCTGTCAAATAACATTCATCCAGAGATTCTTCAAAGGCACCCAATTTCAGTCATTTGTATTTACAACTGTGCTCTTTTGGTCATTACACAACATTTATGACCACAGGTGAGGATAAGCATAAAAGCCAAATTGAAGCAAGTTTTTTTGTTTTTTGTTTTGGTTACCAACCTTTCCTCTTCTGAGGATCACAAGATACATTGTGAAAATAAATATTCTAAAATAGGATTTTTATATATTTAAAAAAAATGTATAACAGGTGTGGCTGTGTGGTAAGAACCTTGCTTCCCAAGCACATGGTTCCAGGTTCGGTCCCACTACATGGCACCTTTGCCAAGTGCTTTTTACTAAAGCCCTGGTCCGACCAAAGCCTTTTGAGTGGATTTGGTAAACAGAAACTGAAAGAAGCCTGTCATATGTATATATGTGTATATCTGTGTGTGCTTGTGTTTGTCCCTCACCACCGCTTGACAACTGGTGTTGATGTATTTATGTCCCTGCAACTAAGCAGTTCAGCAAAAATAGACTAATAGAATAAGTACAGGCTTAGAAAAAAAAATGTCCTGGGGCCGATTTATTCAACTAGAACCCTTCAAGGTGGTGCCCCAGCAATGGTCACTGTCAAATGAGTAAAACAAGTAAAAGAATTAATCACCTATTTACAAAATTTGGTTCTTGATCATATTTCCAGCAAATAGCTTATTGAAAACACCCACATTAATAAACGTCTTCCAACATAAAACATTTTAATACTTTTATACAGGAATTCTCATGTTACAAAAATGTTGCACTCCATAACAACTTGCTGTAACATGCCAGCGTGAAATACCATTTCCTCTTGACTTCCATTGTCTACTGCAAGATTTTCAAGAGCACAGCATTTTCGTAACAATGCAGGGGATGCCAGTGTTAGCATATATAGTTAAACTTCTGAATACATTTTTAGCACTATCAAAATCTGTTATTTCAGTTGTACAGATATCTTCATTGTCATCCTCATCAACCATCTGTCACAAGAGAAGATGGAGCCTTCACTATTTTCTCTCTTCTTTTCACCCTCTTCTTTCCTACACTTACATTATGCAACCATATTACATGCAATGACTGCATGGGTCTATTTGAGGCTGATAGTTTTTATTGCAGTCGCCACAGATGACTGCAACAGAGCTGAATCATTGTATGGAACTGATGCCTTCCACCTGTCTTTTTAGTGCATGAAACTAATTTCAATCCTCCTCTCGTCTAAGTGCTCAAGTTCGAATTCTACTATGGTTAATGCAACTTTTGTGTTCTCTTCAAGGTTAACAGAACAGTCAGTAGTTCTTATATGAGATATAAATAGAATCTGGGATAGGTGTGGTATCTTCTGTTAGTTATCTTAAAAGCTTTCACTGCAAGTGTGTGACTAGTAAATAAATACACTTACTTTCAATAGCATACTTTCCAGATTGGTTGTACTGATCAATGTACACTTTATTTCAGCAAATAGCATTTACCATATTTATTAATGTATAAAATACTTCTTTCATGTGTAATCAGGATTGTATAACTTGCACAATATTGACTTTACAGATAGATGCACTTTTACAGGCTATGCCAGTAAAATTCAATGGTTACTATTGAATTTTTCTGTTTCGCACAGGATGTGTGAATGTTTTCAGTATATTATTTTATACAGCAATTATGATAAATTTGACATCATGATATTAAAGAAAAGTTAGTGCATATCATGCATGAAATTTATTTTCTGAGACTCCATTTCCCATAATGAAATGAATGCATTACAAACAACAGCACATTATTACATATTACAAAGTGCAGATAATACAAGACCTAAGAATCAATAGTTTGAGAGATGGCCAGAACTAAGCTACCTTTCACTGTAGAAAGGCCAGAAGATCTTGCTCAAGCAGCTGACTTGCTCAAGCCTCTCACTGCCCAGTTTGAGGGTTAGGGTTTACTTACTCTTTTCCTACTGCCAGAACTAAGCTACCTTACGGTTGAGATAAAGACCATGCATATTTAATACCTTTTCTACTACATTTCTCATTTCTTGTAGTCTGGCTTCACTCTTGGCAAGTGGAGCAATCTCGTCTACATGTCTTAGATTAGAAATATACACTGAGAATAACTCCAGAACATTGTGAAAAACCAAATACTCATTTATTAAGGCCATATTCGAAGCTAAAGGTTTGGAAAACATTATCATGGAAGGAAGAGTAGAGAGCAGTAGATCAAAAGGCAAGCAAAGCAAAGAATGGATGGACAATATCAAAGAGCTGGTTGGAGCAGAGTGGCAAGGCAGAGGAGAAGACTTTCGTTGCAGTGTCATCAACACACTGCAGGCATACAATACATGATGATTGTGGGTTGGTTTGTTGCTTTTTTTCTGTTTGAAATTAATGGTTTTAATGTTAAACCCTTTAGTATTTAAACCAGTCATATCCGGCCCAAATATGCTGTCTGTTTTCTAACCAACCAGATCCAGCCTATCACACATACCCTTCAATGTCACTCAAAAAATATACAACTATATCGTCAAAATTTTGAAGCTATGAAATAAAGTATGATTAATTAAAAATAATGTGAATGGAAAAGCTTTACATTTGATAGAAAAATCTGAATGCTAAAGGGGTAATATTAACATTTTATATAAGGTGATGGGATGGCAGAATCATTAGGGCACCAGAAAAATTGCCTAGCATCATCCTTTTTAACTTTACATTCTGAGTTTCAATGCCACCAGGGTTGACTTTGCCTTTCATCTTTTTGGGGGTCAATAAAATAAGTACCAGTTGAACACAGGGGTCAATGTAATCAACTGGCCCCCTGTCCCAAAACTGTTGGCTTTGTGCCAAAGTTGGGACCCAATATTAGCATTTCATAATGTTTACAGGACCCTCTTCGGTCAAGGGATTGTACCTAAAAAGTTCCTCTCTGAGGCAGAAGTCCAGGCAAGGTTGTTTATGGAAGACCAGCAGTCGCCCATGCAAACCAGCCTCCCTTCTCCACACCACCAATGTTACCCACGGAAAAAGTAAGGACCGATACAGCTTTGGCACCACGTTGCAACTAATTTCTACAGCTGAGTGAACTGAAGCAACGTGAAATAAAGTGTCTTGCTCAAGAGCACAATGCACACCCCGGTTCAGGAATTGAACTCACTACCTTATGATTGTGAACCAAACGCTCTAACCACTGAGCCATGCACCCTCTACTTCATGATTAAAGAAACCATCCAATGTTCAGAAAAGTTAAATGTACTTACTTAGCAGTAACACACACAACAAAAATAATATTTTGTTTTGTAACCTGACCTAAATCCATCTTAACTCCTTCACAGACTCCAAGTCTTACAGTATTAGAATAGCTTGTAATATATATATTGATCGATTTTATTTCATAGCACAATTCCACTTTTGATTAAGACTGGTATTGTTGATTAAATTGATTTTTAGCCCTTTTATGATTGCATTTTTTAACGAGTTGTTTTAATTTCCCACTATAATTAAGACATTAAGTCCCACTGAGTGGCACTCTGGGCAAGCATGTTCTACTCATAAAAGCCTTGTGGGTGGATTTGATAGATGGAAACTGAAAGAAGCTTGTCATATATATATACAGATATCTAAGAGTGTATCTCTGTGTTTGTTCCTCAGTACCACTTGACAACTGGAGCTGGTGTATGTCCTCATAACTTAGCAGTTTGGCAAAAGAGAATGATACTAGGATCAATTCATTCAACTAAAAATTCTTCAAGGTGGTGCTCCAGTATGACCGTATAGCCATAGTCTAATGATTGAAACAAACAAAAGAAAAAAAATTTCTCCCCCACTCTCTCTCTCTCTCTCTTGTAGCCATGCTGGAGCACCACCTTAAAGGGCTTTTTAGTCAAAGAAATCAATCCCAGGTCTTATTCTTTGTAAGCTTAGTACTTATTCTGTTGGCCTCATTTGCTGAACCGCTAAGTTATGGGGACATAAACACATCAACATCGGTTGTCAAGTAATGGTGAGGAGACAAACACTGACATGAAGACACACACATAAATACATATACATACAATGGCTTCTTTCAGTTTCCATCTATCAAATCCACTCACAAAGCTTCGGCTGGCCCAAGACACTTGCCCAAGGTGCCATGCAGTGGAACTGAACCTGGAACCATGTGGTTGGGAAGCAAACTTCTTACCACACAGCCATGCCTGCAACCACACACACACACACACACATATCATGATCATCATCGTTGTTTAACATCCGCTTTCCATGCTAGCATGGGTTGGACGATTTGACTGAGGACTGGTGAACCAGATGGCTACACCAGGCTCCAATCTGATTTGGCAGAGTTTCTACAGCTGGATGCCCTTCCTAACACCAACCACTCCGAGAGTGTAGCAGGTGCTTTTACGTGCCACCGGCACGAAGGCCAGTCAGGCGGTACTGACAACGGCCACGCTCAAAATGGTGTATTTTACGTGCCACCTGCACAGGAGCCAGTTCGGCGGCACTGGCAACGATCTCGCGCGAATGTCTTTACACGTGCCATCTGGCACAAGTGCCAAGAAGGCGACGCTGAGCACAGGTGCCATTGACGGTCTCACTTTCGCTTGCCCCAACAGGCCTTCGCAAGCCGAGTTTCGTTTCCAATGAAGGAGACGACATTAGCATGGTGCCAGTCGTCGAATGCCTATGTGTCTGTGTTTGTCACCCACTCCATCCCACTTGACAACATGTGTTGGTTTGCTTACATCTCCATAACTTAGAAATTTAGCAACAGAAAGAAATCGATAGAAAATGCACCGAATTTTTATTTTTAAGAAAAGGTGGGGGAGAAGTAGAAAGTGTAAGTGCTGGGGTCAGTTTGATTTGACTAAAACCCTTCAAGGCAGTGCTCCAGCATGGCCACAGTCAAACGACTGAAACAGGCAAAATATAAGAGACAATGAAAATATTTGAAATGTTCAGAGAGACAAATGAAGACATGAGAGTAATAGTGGTAGTAGAAGTAAATAGTGATGGTGGTGGCAGTACTGGTGATGCTAATGAGAGAAAGACTAAAGGTGGTGGTGGTGGTGGTGGTAGCTGTAGTAGTAGTTCTGAGGTAGTGGTAGTACTGTTGATAGTGGAAGGAAGATCAGCGGTAGGAGTGATGGAAGGAGTACTGGAGGTGGTAGTGGCAGCAGTGGTGGTGGTAGTAATAGTAGTTGTAATGAAAAAAAAGGGGTGAAGATATAATAGTAGTGGTGGTAGTGGAGGTGGAGGGAGAGGTGATGGTCGTAATAATAGTGTAGTAGTAGTAGTAGTAATGATAGCTATGGCAATGAAGATCAGTTAGATCTAGTTATTGGTTTTGGCAAATGTACCAAAGAATGCTTCTAGAATATCAATAACAACAACAACAACAACAACAACAATTGGAATGGGCACCAGGCCAATATTTAAAGTTATGGTAGGTGGGCGGACGGGTGGGTGGGGATGAAGAAGGGGAGATATACATAGTTCAATGCAAACCCACTATATTAGTAATACTGATTGTTTCTTGCTGTTGTTGCTTAAGCCTGACTCAGCCATGATTCTGAAGACCTGTGATCAATGGCATTCCACCCATGACCATCCAACTCATTTCTTTTTTTCATACAATATGCATTCAGGACCATTGTGGTGTTCTTCCTCCTTTTGTGAGGTAATTGGGGGTAGTTGGAGGACAATTTGGGTGCTATTTTTAGCAAGTTAAACGACCAAGTTGAGGCTCCCCTGTTTGCTCAACTGGTATGCAGTTGAATAAAGTGGTGAGTGATGAGTGGTGGTCATGACAAGTGGTAGTCGCAGGAAGTGAGGAATGGTGGTCATGGTGAGTGAGAAATGGTGGTTGTGATGACAGAGAAATGGTGGTTGTGATGACAAAGGAATGGTGGTTATGATAACAGGAATG
This sequence comes from Octopus bimaculoides, assembly GCF_046866305.1. Classification (NCBI taxonomy): domain Eukaryota; kingdom Metazoa; phylum Mollusca; class Cephalopoda; order Octopoda; family Octopodidae; genus Octopus; species Octopus bimaculoides. Next base: position 604,931 of record NC_142937.1, on the reverse strand, counting down.
TTAACCATGGTGAATGATGGTTACAGCTATGGTGTTTGGGATGAATGGTAAATCAAACCCAATATGACATGGAAATGGTCTACCATTTTTGCCACTCTTAATAATTGCTTCTTATTTTGGCACAGCGCCAGCAATTCTTTTTTTATCGTGGAAGGAAAGATTAATCAATTGCATCAACTCTAGTGCTAGACTGGAACTTACTCTTGTCGACCCGAAAATTATGAAAAAGCAGACCTCACTTTGGTGAGATTTGAACTCAGAATCTCAATAGCCAGAATAAATACAACAAGGCATTTTCTGAACATTCTAATGATTCTGCCTAATTATAATAGAATACTTCCAACATAGGCACAGGGCCAGAAATTTGGCGGGAGCGTTAAGTCAATTAGTGGGCATTTTATTTTGCTTCATACTAACGATTCTGCCAGGTCTATAGTAACATGTGTGTGCATATGCATGAATGTCTATTTGTATGTGTTTATATGTATGAGAGAGAGAGAGAGAGAGAGAGAGAGAGAAAGAGAGAGAGAAAGAGAGAGAGAGAGAGAAAGAGAGAGAGAGAGAGAGAGAGAGAGAGAGAGAGAGAGAGAGAGAGAAAGAGAGAGAGAGAGAGAGAGAGAGAGAGAGAAGATGAGCGTGAACCTGGTATGCCTTTATTACATCTGTTATATGTGTTTCTGTGTTCAATAATTAATTAATGATGTCACACTAAAAATGCAGTATACATAATCCTCCTGAATATTTCCTCAGACTGTGTCAAAATATTTCAAGGATGTGTCCAGCAAAATTAAGTGTACTGCATTAATAAATTGCATGTATGGATTGTACTTACAGTGTGACATCATTAATTAATTACCAAATACAAAAAACAAGCAACAGATGAAACACAGGGATTACAAAGTTCAAGCCCATGTTTCTTTTTTTTCTTTCTTTCATTACTGATGTACCCTTCTTATTATGTCATAGCACTCTTTGAACTGCAAAGAACCTTATCTGACCATACAACAGAGCGAGCTTAATGCAATTACAAATAAGAGGTGAAACCTAAACAATATGTTGTGTACTGAACACACCCATTTACACACACACACACACACACAAATTCAATCCAACTGAATTAAACCTAATATTTTGTAAAAATTTGGTTGCCTTCTTAAACAGAATAGCTTTCAATAATGCAATAAACTACTGGTTACAAGTAACATTGAATGGATATAAGAGATCAATATTTTAAAATAACTTATTTCCATAGAATTTTAAAATTATTACTGTTAATTTGCTTGTTTTTATGATGTATTATCTGCTTTAAAGTTATTGTTCTTACTCCTTTGAAATTATGACCATTGATGGTATTCATGGTATGGTGATGATTTTCTGACATAAATTTTCCATCACTTCTATTCACACTACAACTCTTACGAAAATGAATGGTCATTTTTTTTTTCCTTTTCTTTTTTTGTCTTTTTTGAAAGCCTTTCCTCTGTTCGTGTTTTTTCCCCCCCAAATATGGTTAAAATGATTGTTTCTTGTAATTTAAAATTTTTTTCCTTTCAGTGTTGTTTTGATGGTTTCTTTCAAAAAGCAATAATAAATAATAAATTAATGAATAAATAAAATTTTAAAAAAAACAAACAATAAATATTGTTGGATTTTATTTAACAACTATTCTAACCTCTGAAGATGTTAGTGAATACACACAGAAAGAGTTAGCTTCTTTGTAATGTCTTGACTGAAGTCAATATGTGTATGTATGTGTGTGTTCCGCAACCTCTTTTTCACTTGTGGCATGCTTATATTCTTTTCAAAATTCTGTGGCACACCTGAACTAAAAATATAAAAGTATGGGGGAAAAATTATATTCAGGTTACACTGCAGCACTCATGGCACACCAGTGTGCTATGGCATACCGGTTGCGGAGCACTGGTCTATCTCATTTTCTTTCACATATTCACCTTGTACCTTGAGCAAGACATCAACTCCTGTCCACCTACCATACTTTCATATCCCTCGTTACCATACACAAACACATCTGAGGGATCTTGTCTTGCAGGTACTCGAAGATCGCCCCCACCTTCCCTGGCAGTACTGGTGCCATGAAAGAAAGCACCCAGACTGCTCTGTAAAGTGACTGACATTAGGAAGGTCATCCAGCTCCAGAAACCATACCAAAGCAGACACTGGGACTGAGTGCAGCCTTCTGGCTGGTCAATTCATGTTAAATCATTCAACGAACACCAGCTTGGAAAAAGGAACAGTAAACGGTGATTATATATATATATATATATATATATATATATTCTTTTATTTGTTTCAGTCATTTGACTGTGGCCATGCCGGAGCACCACCTTTAGTCAGACAAATCGACCTCAGGACTTATTCTTTGTAAGCCTAGTACTTATTCTATCAGTCTCTGCTGCTGAACTAAGTTACAGGGACATAAACACACCAACATCAGTTGTCTAGCGATGGTGTGTGTGTATGTGTGTGGGGAATACAGACACACAAACGTATACATATATGACAGGCTTCTTTCAGTTTGGGTCTATCAAATCCATTCACAAGGCTTTGGTCTGCCCGAGGCTATAGTAGAAGACACTTGCCCAAGGTGCCACAAAGTGGGACTGAACCTACGACCATGTGGTTAGTAAGCAAGATATTTACCACACAACCAATATATATATATAGATAGATATTTTCAATAGAATCTCTTGAGAAGTGAACCTGGGATCCCTTGACAACAATATAAACTTCTTTTAGTCAGAGTGTCTCTGACTCCTCATTTGGATAATTACTATTTCCGAGTTTCTGTTCGCTATGAAACATATGTAGTCTGGATTTTATCTACACCATTCCCCTAATTTTGGATTTCTATTCACATACACAGCAACCCCTGCTAATTGTAAGTTATAAAACAATTTTTTCAGCTTATCAAACTTTGATATGGGAAAAATTTACAACATTCTATGTCAATAACCCACTATTGTTCCTGAAAGTTGTTTTTTATACCTTCTACAGACTGCTCGAAGCTTACTATCTTCCTACATTTTGATTCTGAGAGCTTACCTTTATGTACAACATACAAGAGAGAGAGTAACAATGAAAGCAGCAGATAGAAATGAATTATTAAAGAATATTGAATTCTTTGACAGTTGCAGAAAAAAAAGAAAAGGAGAATGAAACCCAACTTGAAACGCAACCATTTTCTGCTCTAAGAAATTGCACAACTGGCACCCGTAGCTGGTACCTGTGCTACTGGCACATAAAAGGCACCCTTTGAACGTTGGGTGATCTGCTGTGAAGACCTGTTAAACCAGGTGAAATTATAGTCATGGGTGATGCTGGTGTTATGTGACTGGCACCTGTGCCGATTGCAACTAAAAAGCACCCACTACATTCTTGGGGTGGTTAACATTAGGAAGGGTGTCCAGCTATAAAAGACATACCAAATCAGAGTGGAACCTGATGCAGCTCCCCAGCTTAACAGTTCTCAGTCAAACAGTCCAACCCATGCCAGCATGGAAAAGGGACATTAAACGATGATGATGATAAAATTCATCTATATATGTAAATATATTTCAAGTGGAATATGATCTAAACAGAAAATATAAATGTATATATATAACAAAAAGGAACATAACTAAATACCCATATAGGGAAACGAGGAATGGTTGGGGTTGGAATGGGCAGGGAAAGGAAGGGGACATGTTAATCAGTTGCTTCTACTAATTTCTGCAACAGTAATTTCTAATGTTGAAATAAATAATTAAATAAAAGAAGCCTCACAGTTTTTTTTTTTAAATCATCCCCCCTCCCCTGTTTTGAAAGAAAAGCGAAGAGTTGAGAGAGCAATCATCCCAGGTCTTGGAGCCTTTACCAAAAACGAAAATCACAGTTTCAAAATACAAAAAGTAGAAAAAAAAAAAAGTAATTCAAATTATGTTGCAGTTTTTAATTTTAAAATACACAGCTGCATATTAGCACCTGCTTCAGTAAATAACAATGATGATGATGATGATGATAACATTATAATAATAATAATAATGATGATAATAATAACAATAATAATAAATTATGATAGATTAGGAGCTTGTTTATTTTACTTTGATGCAGAACAATTCAGCCAAACAGCTGTTGAAACCATTCATTTTAACTAAAGCATCTTATACCAAATTAACTGTAGATGGTGGTGGTGGTGGCGGTGGTGGTGGTGGTGGTGGTGGTGGTGGTGGTGGTGGTGGATGAGTATTGCAGGAGAATCTGCTATTAAGTAGTAGTAGTAGTAGCAGCAGCAACAATGGTGGTGGTGGTAATGGTGGTGCAGTGATGATGGTGTTGTTGTTGGTGTAGCTGTTTATGCTGAGGTGGTGGAGGAGGTGGTAGTATTTATGGTGTGCCAGTGGTATTGATGTGCTGCTGCTGTTTATGCTGTGGTGGTGGTGGTGGAGGTGGTAATGGTGGTGTAGGTGCAATGGTAATGGTGGTGTCTAGGCTATAGTGGCAGTAACAGTGGTGGTGGTGGTGGTATTTATGCTGTAGTAGTACTATAAAGACTACCAGTGAAAGACAACATAGGACCTGGCCAGAGCCAAAGATACATTCTGTGTTTGATTTCTGGTAATTTCCTTACACTTGCTCTCCAACAAGACAAACCCCAAAACAGGAAACCTAAAGTACAAAGAAACCACATTGCTGCTGTTGTTATTCCATCTATTTATTTGTCTGGTTCCTTGCTGTTTTCAAAAGAGAGCACCACCACTGTTACCACCATCACTACCACCACACTACTACTACTACTACTACTACTACTGAGATCAATACATTCCAACAAGTTCAGCAGTCAACAATCAAGTCCATTCATATAGCCAACAATCACCTGCCCCCCTCCACTGCCAACTTCATTTTCTCAACCCAACCATCCAGCCAGCCAGCCACACAAACCAGCAATCTCTGTGCCAGCCACCTACCTCATTAAAACTACACACACACACACACACAAGTTAGGGAAAACCTTTGCGGAAAACCTCTCCACCTGCTAACAACAACATCCCACAGCCAGCAGTCGGTGGGCTATAATCAGCCAACCGTCCTGGCTGGCCAGCTGAGGACAGCCTTTTTGGATATCCTGATGGTTGGGCAGTCAGTCCGACCAGCCAACCATCAAACTGTCATTGGCCAGTTAGAGCAGGAATGAATGGATTTCTGCTACTACGCAGACAGCTGATGTGCAAGTGAGCAAGCCATACGGTAGACAGTGGTTTAGTAATAACAGTAGTAGCATCGATACCATCAACAACAGCACAAGCACCATCACCAATATCACAATCATAAACAACATCACTAGCAATGCCATCACCACTGCCACTACTACCATCAATACCACTACCACCATCACAACACCATCATCGTCATTACTCTCAACACCCCTGCTCCATGTCGCATTTTACGTTTTCTAGGGTCAGAAAATGCAGTTCTTTAAAGAACAAATTTCACAAAATGTACGTTATTTACATTTGACGGATATTTGTCCTCATCTTGTTTGTTGTTAACACGTTTCAGCTGATATACCCTCCAGCCTTCATCAGGTGTCTTGAGGAAATTTCAAAACTGGGTTCTCATTCTTAAAGTATTTTACAATGTTGTTGTTGTTGTTGTTGTTGTTGTTATTATTATTATTATTATTATTATTCAGGTCACTGCCTGGAATCGAACTCGGAATCTTGGGGTTAGTAGCCTGCGCTCTTAACAACTACGCCATATGCTTGTGGGCATATGGTGCAGTGGTTAAGAGCGTAGGCTATAGTTTGTCAAGCGATAGTAGGGGGACAAACACAGACACACACACACACACATATATATACAGATATGACGGGCTTCTTTAAGTTTCCATCTACTAAATCCACTCACAAGGCTTTGGTAGGCTCGAGGCTATAGTCGAAGACACTTACCCAAGGTGTTACACAGTGGGACTGAACCTAGAACCATGTGATTGGTAAGCAAGCTACTTACCACACAGCCACTCCTGTGGGTGGATGTATGTGTGTGTATATATATATATATATATATATATATATATATATATATATATATATATATATATATACACACACATACATCCACCCACACCCACATTCATTCTAGATGACTGACCAGTTTCGATGCAATGTCTGTCAAAAAAACCTGTACATCATGTGGAGGATTGAAGCAACACTTGAACATTCACAATAAACAAGCAGAAAATGGAGCTAATGTTGAAGTGAGACATTATTGTAGTACATGTAATCAGCTGTTCAAATGCCTTTCACAGCTCAAAAGTCATTTTAAGATCTCACACTCGGAAATTACAATTATAGGTACAAGTCCTGAAGGGCAGACTCATCTTCTCAAGGGAGATAATGGTAACACCACTGACCAGACATGTTCCTCCTCTCAAGGTAATCCCCATGGCTGAACTTGCAGCACCCTGGGAAGACAGACTCAATATTCCTTACCAGTTAAAGATTACAAAATATCAAGAATCAGTTGACAAGGCCCTGGTCAAGGGATAGAACACGGCCTAGTTCCCTATTGAAGCTGGCTTTCCAGGCAGATTGGTGCGTTATTTCGTATGGAAGATAGGTCTGGAACATAAACAACTGAAGCAAGCCACCAAGGAGAGAGGCACAGCACATAAAGCTAGCTCAAGGTGGCTACAGTTGATAAGACACCGCAAGTGGAACCATTCTGCAGGTGAAGACTGGTTCAGTCCTTGCTGCCCCACCCAGGCAAAGTGTGCCGGCTAAGGGGCGAAGTGTTTGTGAACCTGAGATGCAAAAAGATTTCCAACATTGTAATGGATTTAGAAAAAGAAGTGGTAAAATCTAAGTCGCTCCTGCAGTTTCCTCATGAAGCGAAGCATCATTTGTTTCACCTGTATACACAAACAGTAGCACATGAAGCATACAAACAGAAATAAATTACATTTTATCATTTTACCGTTTCTGGTTTATACTTTACTTTTTTGAATCACATATCACCATCATCCACTTCCCATGTTGTCATTAGTAGAATAGTAAAACAACCTTGTAGTTTAATTTTTACATAATGTATTAGTTCATGTGGGCAATACATGTAATTTATGCCAGTCTGAATATAGTCACATCTTTTACAACTGGATAACATTTACTTCTCACATATAATGTGCACTCATAAATATTAAGTTTAAACATCTGGGTAAAAAAAAAAAAAAGTGCACATAATACACAAATATATATGGTGTATATGTGTGTGAGTGTATGTGTACAGAATGATATGTTTTATACATAGGAGATGGCAAGTCTGAAAAAATATTTTCCCTATTCAATTTGAATATACAAAGCATTACTTTTCTACCAAGCTAATTTATACTACTCTCCCTTGCTACATTTTTTCTGTTGGTAATCCTTAATGAAAATATGCAATGATTTACAAATTTATACAAACAAATAAAATCAAATAATAAAAGATGAAAAATTTTACGCAGGACAAGATGTACACATTTCAAACTACCAGTTTAAAAATTATTTTTATTTAAACTATAAATTAGAAGAATTAACATTTTTTTTTTTAGTTTTTAGGAGTGTAACACACTTCAAACTATCCCATCCAGTGATTCATATGTTATTTCAAGAGGGCATAAATTGTAATGAAACAATACATAAAGGTTATCAATTTACGGTACAAAATGTGATATGTTTGTCGAGAAAAAGCATTAAAAAAAAAGAACATGTTTCATTACTACCAATGTCAATTTCATTTCCTGATTACTTTATATCAACAATACATGAGCAAAATTGATAAATGCAATCTCCAATGCTTGTCATCATCATCATTTAACATCTGTTTTCCATGCTAGCATGGGTTAAATAGCTTGACTGCAGCCAGTAAGCTGAAGAGCTACACTAGGCACCAGTCAACTGGTTTTGACTTGGTTTCTATAGCTGGATGCCCTTCCTAATATCAACCACATGACAAAATGTACTGGGTGTCTTCTACTTGTCACCAGCACAGGTGTCCCTTATGTGTCACTTGCACAGGTGCCTTTCACATGTCACTGAATTTTACTTAGCTTGGCATGTCTTCCCAAGCACAGCCAATTGCCAGAAGTCTATCGCCTCCATGAGACTCAACAACTGAAGATCATATTCCACCACCTCATCCCATGTCTTCCTGGGTCTACGTCTTCTACAACTTCTTTCCACAATTAGAGCAGGGGACCCTGTCAAAGGTTTTCTCCATGTCAACAAAAGTCAAGTACAGACGTTTATTTTGGGCTAGATACTTCTCCTGCCTTACTAGGAATATAGCATCAGTAGTACTTCTCCCTGTCACAAAACCAAATTGCATCTCATCTAAACTAACTCCCTTCCTAATTAGTTGAGCTATGACCCTCTCTGTCACTTTCATTGCCTGGTCCAACAATTTTACACCTCTGTAAGTGTTTCTAAGGCGTCATCTTTACCCTTGTAGCAGTTAATAGGAATGACTTTTTCATGGACGACCTGATTAACTATACAGGTGACTAGAACACATCCCACTCTGCTAAGTATTTTAGGCATCTCAGTAATGAGTCCTGATGGACCAAGGGCTTTCCCTATCTTCATATCCTTCATAGCTTTATCTACCAAGCAACTGTGTATTCAGATAGCTGGTTCCTCAGTTCGGTCAACATTTGGCAGGCTCTCCTTCTCCACATTTCGCAGAGTCATTAATTGCAAGTGAACCATCATCCATGTGAATGCACTTCTCTTCCTCAACATCACAATTTTTCCCTGACACACTGTCTTGCAAACCGAAACACTTCAAGCCACTGGTCCCCATGCCACAGAACATTGGCAAACTTCTTCCTTTCTGCTTCCCCCCTGGCTAAGTATATCCGTCTCCTGACTTCCCTTCTAGTTAACCGATATAGTTCTTTGCTACCACCACCTTTCTAGTCCTGGTTCTTTGCTCGAATGGCCCTGTCAACTACACTGTTCCTCTACCAGGTCACCCTTGGTCTGGTTGGGATTTTGCACTAAGCACAAATTTGGTATGTGGCTCTCAGTAAATTGTCTCGTAGGAACTTCCAGTTGTCCTCTATGTTACACGTCTGAAATTCCTCCCTCTTCTCATTAAATGCTTCAGTTAGGATATCTTGAAATCTCTGACTATTCAAAAGATTAAATTTCCAAATCCTTCCTTTCCAGACTGGCCTGCTTCTTGGAATTCATTCAGCCTGAAGTAGTCTGAAGTTGCTAATGACTAACCTATGCTGAGAAGTACATTCTTCACCAAGGAAGTCTTTGCATGTATGAGCAACCATGTCTCTTGCTTTCTAGTGAGAATGTAGTCAATATGGTTAGCTTGGCCACTAGGAAACAAGTTGTTCACCAGTAACCTAATATTTAAATCTTTAATGCATATATACAAAATGTAATGAATATTTAAAAGTTGCCACTGATATAGAAATGTGAAACTTAATATATATCGATTTAAACACTTAGTCATATACAGTAAACTTGGACAAATATAAATACATACATACATATATGAATACATACATACATACATACATACATACATACATACAGAGGGATATCAAGTTAAGACCCTGAAGAGACTGCACCATTTTATAGTAGGGTTGCAATTGCAATGATTACTAATCATTGCAATTGAAACGGGTTGGTCTTCAAAGACAGTAAATAATTATGGAATATATATATATATATATATATATATATATATATATATATATATATATATATAACTTCCATTCATGTAATACCAAATATAAGAAATATCATACCGAATACCAAAATAAATGAACATTAAATTCTCAGGTGTTTATAATGCACAACCCTAACTATTAGGTTTAAAAATTTGGAAAAGAAATTTTATACACAAATATAGGAATGGTAGTAATTAAAACAGAGCTGACCAAATACAGTAAGGTATCTTGCTAACCTACTGATTTTGTCATCCTAGTATAGTACTGGTATTTTATCAATCTTAGACAAATGAAAGGCAGATTCACCCTTAGTGGTATTTGAACTCAGATCATATAGCATCGTAAATATATAACTACAAAGTATTTTGTTCAATGCTCTAGCAATCCAGCTGGGTTTCTAATGTAAGCACAATAGCCACCATTTTTTGGAAGGGGAGAAAAGAGATGTGGAATTAGTCCCCATTCGTAATGATAATTAGTAAGTCAGATGCAAAGCAGAAATTTGGTCAATTAAATCAATCCTAGTACAGTAGTGGCCCTTTATTTTATCGATCTTGGAAGAATAATAAGCAAAGTTGACACTTAAACTCTGGTGATAAAGTATCATACATAAAATTCTGCAAAGCATTTTGTCCAATACTCTAACAATCCTCTCTAGTTTTTAATACAAAACTACTGATGAACAAATAGAGTTGCTTCATGTCCTGCTACAAACATAAGTCATGACTGAGACACTTGACTCTCACTACAGCAGCTTACTTAGTTTTAAACAGATACAATGAGCAGATGCTTTTGAGTAATTTCGTTAGCTTGCAGAATGCTAAATCTAAGGTTATGTATGAAGCAAAAATTACTATAGCATTTAAACTGGCCATATCTGGCCAAAATATTCTACAGGTTTTATGTTTAAACTGGCCAGATCTGACCTCTCACAGCTACCTTACAATATTATTCTAAAAATAAACAACCATGTCATCTTTTAGAAAATGCATGACTAATTCAGATGAATGTGAATAAATACTTATTACATTTGACAAAGTAATCTGAATGCTAAAGGGTTAAAGGAATGACATGGTAAATAAGGTACTCATAGATACACTGTATCTGTAACAACAACAACAGCAAGACTGCATAGTTAAGTTTGCTTTGCAATAAAACGAGCTGGTTTTATGTTTGGTGCCACAGAGTGAAATCATAGGCAAGTATTTCCTACTATAGCTTCACAGTGACCAATGCCAGTTGGGTAGAATTTAGTAAATGGAAACTGGGTGGAAGACTGCTGAAGGAACTGGTTTTATTCTTGGAAGATAGACTTAATTCATCACTTGTTTTAACTCAACATCTGGCCCTTGTATACCTTAAGCAGTGATGTCCCTTGTCGCAAGAATTTGGATCAGGTCTCTTGTCTGAGTGTAACTTCCTTTCACCAATTCCAGGAGCTATGAAAATGGTCATAGGAGCTGTTCTTTCTCATTAGACAAAGTCGTTAAAAAAATAAAAATTCAACTTTAACCTGTACCATTTTCAGATGATCTCTACTTTAAACACTCACAAAAGTTTATTCCCATTGTATCAAGTGCTACAATGGGAATAAACTTATCATGGAGTCACTTGGCCTATTGGTTAAGGTATTGAACTCACAAGCACAAGGTCATTAGTTCAATGCCTGGACTGGGTGGTGCATTGTGCCCTAGTGCTGGTGCAGCATTTGCTCTTCAGCTATCACACCCTCATTCCACTGAATTAAGAGGACAGAGAGAATGTCCGTGTTTGTTTGTGACTACACAGGCACCTAATTAAGAAAAGCATGGTACATGTTACTAGATCATACTTCTTGTGAATGTTGAGTTTTTCTTTTGTTCTTTCATTGTTGTTGTTTTCTCTTTACACACAAACTTATCATGGTCTTCCAGAGAGACTGTCAGCCTGATGCATACCAAGCAGTTGCAGTATTTAAAGCAGTTAACAAAACAGAGAGAAAAAAAAAAATTAATATTCTACATAGAAAACTCAACAGAAAAGAAGTTTACTGCCAATTCACGACAAACCCGCTAAACGAAGAGCCAATTTAGTGTCAGCATTCCTTTCCTTATCTACAGAATATTAGTTGGCACCAATAATCGTCACACAGCATAACCAACAATCAACCAATAGAATGACGTACATTCACTTAATGTCAAACATGAGGCAATACTAAATATTGTTTTCTTCTTAAATCTTGTATGGAGCCCCAAAGGTCATGTGGACCCTGTTTGAGAACCATTAATCTACATTAACCAGTATTTACAGGTAGTTCATTTTACTGACTTCTCTCAAGCAGAAGAATAAAAAGGCAAAAAGTTAACCCTCGTGTGATTTGAACTGAGAATCCAGACCAAGTGAGTTAACCATTTAGCCAATCATGACATTCTATGGTGCTCTACTGATTCTCCCATCAATGAATATGTGAGTATGTTAATTTAATTATATAAAGATGATGAAATAAGAGAACTGAAAGGAGAGAGTAGGTTCTTGTGTGATTTTGGTTGAGTTGAGGGTTTCCCCATCTCCCACTAATTAATACTGACTGAAAGAAACGAAAATAATGAATCAGCTAAGACCACTGTTGTTATGGCCAACATATTCTAAAAGCAGATGGGAATAAACAACCAAAATAGGAACAAAACAATACAATGTATTTATACTGTCATCATCATTGATTTAACATTTTCCAAAGCTGACATGACTAAGAAAATCACATATGATACCACTCAATGCAACTGAACCAGAAATATTTTGTTTTTCATCCACACAACTTAATTAACTTTCCTCCTAGGTTTGATCCATCTTATATACTATTGTATTTATTCCTGGACTAACTTGTATTGCCAGCCTCACTAACTTCAGCAACAGCCTTGCTAAGCAACCTCTAGCACCAGTCTTCCAGTCATCTGCTGCCTATCATACAAGCTTCTACTATCATGTATAGTTTTAATATCACTTCCCGGATACTGAGTGACGTTAACAGAGACTGGATCCAAAAAACAACAAAGATGCAAACCTTATAGAAAACACATCACCTATAAGTAAACACATACTGATTGTACCTACAATGAACTTGAGGTCAATGAGGCCTGGTCTAGCTCAAGCAAACCTCTAAGACTACCATTATTGGGAAGAAAAGTGATGAAGGGTAAAAGAAATAAAGGAGGGGGAAATGGGGGAGGAAATAAAGAAGAAAAAATAAAAAGTAAATTCTGAAAAAAGACCTTGCAGTTAGATAAATGTGGGAGGGTAACAGGAATAGAAGGATGTCATATATATATCTGTATACATATATATGTACATATATATATATATATATATATATATATATATATGTATGTATATATATATATATATATATATGTATGTATATATATATATATATATATATATATATATATATGTATGTATATATATATATATATATATGTATGTATATATATATATATATATGTATGTATATATATATATATATATATATATGTATGTATATATATATATATATATATATATATGTATGTATATATATATATATATATATATATATATATGTATGTATATATATATATATATATATATATATATATATATATATATATATATATATGTATGTATATATATATATATATATATATATATGTATGTATATATATATATATATATATATATATATATATATGTATGTATATATATATATATATATATATATATGTATGTATATATATATATATATATATATATATATATGTATGTATATATATATATATATATATATATATATATATATATATATATATATATATATAAAGCGTAAAGACCCCCTTCAGTTAAGAATGACCATTGGATTGCACTTAAAAAATTCCCCACTGAGGTACAAGTCCAGGCAAATTTGTTTATGGAAGACCAGCAGTCATTAATGTCTACCAGCCGCCCCCCCCCCTCCATGCCACTGATGTTATCCAAGGGAAAGGCAAAAGGGCCAATACAGTTTGGCACCAATGATGTTGCAACTCATTTCTACAGCTGAGTGAACTGGAGGAACATGAAATAAAGCGTCTTGCTCAAGAACACAACACAGCTCGGTCCAGGGAATCACACTCATTACTCCATGATTGTGAGACCAATGCTCTAACCACTGAGCCATGTGCCTTCACACACCCACAATCATTGTCCTCATCATCATCATATAACATCCACTTTTCCATACTCACATGGATCAGACACTATTTGTCGAGGAGGATTTTCTGCAGCCAGAGGCCCTTCCTCTTGTCAGCCATCACCTGTTTCAAAGTAAGGTAGCATATCCAATGACCAGACATATCGTGGATGATTGGAAACAAACGACACCACTTGCATGATAGTGACACTGACAACTGTCAAGCAATGTCAAAGCAAGTAGATAGTAACATACACATACATATGTTTGTGTGCATGGATATGTATCTGTTGATCTAGCATTTACAGGAGCAGACTGTCAGCAATGATCATGCTCAGATGATGAGTAGTCAGCTATCATATAAATATATATATATATATACACACACACACACACACACAAGCTTTACATGGGTTGGGGCTGACTATAGTAGAAGACTCTTGCCCAAGGTGTTATACAGAGGACTGAACCTGAAACCACGTGGTTGGCGAGCAGCCTTTTTACCTCACAGCCATGCCTGCTCCTATATATATATATATATATATATATATATATGAAAGAGAGAGAGAGAGAGAGAGAGAGAGAGAGAGCTTGATAAAGATGGATAGACAGATTATAGACAAGAATGGAAATATATATAACTATAGAGAAGATGAAGATAGATAAAAATAAAAGATAGACAGATGAACATAAATAACTATAAGGTTAGACAGTTAAGAAGGATAGACAGATACAGGCAAACAGACATAGCTAGACATATAGGAACATAGACAGACAGACAACAGACAGTAGCACAATGGGAATAACTGAGCAAATGAGATATAAAAGGTTGATGATTAATTAAAGGATATTGATTTATTTTCTTAATGGATGGAGTTGACAGATATAAGAGTGAGCTTATTGATGAGAGCTTGGCTTTTTGTACAGGTGAGTGAATGGTCCTAATAAACAGGTGACAGGGGAGGGAGAGAGAGAGAGAGTGTGTACGTGAGAAAGTGTGTGTGTGTGTGTGTGTGTGTGTGTGTGTGTGTGCGTGCGTGCAGTGGGGTGTAGCGAGAAAAATGATCTACAAAAGCTAAAAACTATGTATGGAGAAAAGCAGCACAGAGAAGAGACAGATCTATCTCTCTCTCTCTCCCTCACACACACACACACACACACACACACATACAGAGAGTGTGATGGGTAAATTGTCACCTGTTGACTACACAGTAGAGTAGGGTCAGTTGGGCACCGTCTGTTAGAAAAACAACACCATGACACAATTCACTTAGCCAGAAATTTGGAAACGACATGCTGTACTGCTTGGCATTCGTGCTGGAAGTGCCAATACAAACATTTCAGAGTGCTTGGGTGTCAATCTGAGGACATGTACTGAGGGTGATAAAAATCAAACATCCAGTCAACATCATGGTGTTTGGAGTGATCACTAGTAATGGCGACGTTATGCCTCCATTCATCTTCCCATACGGTCTCAGACTCAACACGGAGGCCTACATCAAGTGCCTGGAAGAGGTACTGCTGCCCTGGGTCTAGAGGGTGGCTGTTGGAAGACCCTATGTCTGGCAACAGGACTCTGCACCATGCCACACAAGCAGGAGGACCCAATGTTGGCTGCCAGACAATTTCCTAGACCACACCACCCCTGACATCTGGTCACCTAACTCCCCACACTGCAATGCCCTTAATTATTATGTGTTGGGTGCAGTTGAGCGAGAGACCAACAAAACTCCTTGCAGACCACTCAACCAGTAAGTGACGGGCATAAAACCTAAGGCCAGTTCTTTTGCTTTTACAAAGGTTTTTTTTTTTTTTGTTTTTTTATATACAATCCAAACTTAATGCAAGGGGACAGCAAACTGCATCTTGCATGTAATTGTAAAAAGAAAGACAGGTAAATTTTCCTAGAAATGCCAGCTATGAAGATGGAACAAGCAGAAAATTTGTTACAGAACATGAAGTGCACATGAAATGCACATGAAGCAAGTGGAGATTCTTTCATTGCATCCCAGTTGAATTTAACCAAACTTGTACCAAGTGAAAAGGGATCATAATGTAGAATCCCTTGTCTGTAAGTGTGAAACAGTCCGAACCATGAGTTATTTATTGGTTAGTCAATTATTCGATTGTCCTTTGTAGAAAGACTTGATATATACAGAAGATAATCCATACAGGTTTTTTTGGCCAAAAAGTTAAAATTCATAAAAACATTCATTTCAAGGTTAAAACCAAAGATAATAAACTTTTTTTTACAATTTATCATAGTAATTAATCACTTATTAAATTAAATAAAGTTAAAATCATGCAATAAAATTTTTAAAATGAAATTTTACCAAAAAGAAAAAAAAAATTTATTAGATACTAAAAAGAATAAACAAATTCATTTCATATATATTTTTATGTACTGATTAAACCTAAATTTGATACGTATTTCCTCTCGTTTTTAGTAGAGCAGCTGTATTAGACTACCTCTCTGGAGCTATTTTTAGCATTCTCAATGGCTTTCCCTACCCTGCAATGTTGAAAATTATTCAATACCATGTGCGTCCTGTCATTTGAACACAAACAAAAGTCTAGCATGTCTGTATAGATTTTCTGTAAGACAAGTTTCCAACTTCTAGGTAATTTTACCAATATTAGTAATTGGTTGATCGATACCAACTACTAATATTGATTATTTGCATCTTTTTCTGATTCATGAAACAGGCCTCTTAAAGAACAGAATTATTTATTACCATCCGATTTTAAGTGTATTTACTTAATGTTTTAATTCTTTGCAACTGTTATTAAGGAATTTTAAATTTCCCATTGAAACTACTTTTCCTTGCTATTCTTTTCACTACGTGTAAATGTACAGTATCCTAGCAGTTTCTCGATAATATTTCAATATATATTTTTTATGTATTGTTTAAATTTATTAAACTATAATGTAAATTTTTATCTGAAGTTAATTGAATTTAATCATTTTTTTTTTTCACTGTTATGATGCTAGATCTTTTTGAAGTTGATTGTGCAGTTTTTATGTTATTGTTTTATTGAGCTGCTTTTTTCCTATTTCAAGTAATTTTAATTTTGATTATTATCATTTTCGTATTCTTTGACTCAAATACAAAAGACAAAAACAAGTCTGGAGGTAAAAGCCCTTGAATTTACAGAAAAAGTTTCAAAAGAATTTGTATTGGCTCACAATAACCAGTCATACAATATACTATGCCTCATTGATGTCAAATGCAACAAAAAGCATTTTGTTGAGTCACATAGAATGAGCAAAAAACATCAAAACTATCTTTAAAAGACTACTAAAATTGAACAGCCACTGATAAAATTGTTTCAATTAACTGAAAACGAAAGATCTTTGGATGCAATGGTGACCAAAGCATTTCTTGAGGTTGACATTCTTTTGCACAAGCTCACTAATCCAAGTTTGAGAAGTCTCTTTGATTCTATCAATAAGTCACTGCCATCTCAATCTACATGCTGAAAATATGTTGATATGCATAGTGAAAACACAGTTGAAAATTGCAAGAGATTCCTGAGTGATCAAAATGTCTGATGAAAGCCAGATTGATGACAAAAAATTGTGAATGTATTTATTGGTTCAGTTAAAAATCCTCAAAAAACGTTCTTAATAGAATGTTTGCTATTTCAATCAGCTCTAACTGATTCCCTAAGAAGTATGGTGGTTCTAAGGGAAAATTTTCTCTTATCGTCTGATGCTAGTTGGTAAATGGTAGCTCCTGGAGAAACATTGCAAGTTATGTATCCAAAACTCTTCCATGTAACTGGCTTCTCTCACCTACTGCACAACGGTGCTCTAAAAATAAAGGCTTTCTATCCAGCAGTTGATTGTCTGGTTGCCACCATCAAGGCTGCACTTTAAAAAAGAAAAAAATTACCACCAAAAGAAATTCAAAAGAATTGGATACCCCACTCAGCCAGTTGTGACCAGGTGGGGGAGCGCGTTGGATGCCTGCAATTACTATGCCAAGAACCTTGCAGAAGTTACAAAAACTGCAGAGAGATTTGAGGATGAAGGCATTTTGGTGAAGACAGTGAAAGACATTGTGTGAAATCCTGAGATCAGGATTAATCTCACCCAAGTCTGTTCAAACTATCTGTAGTTGAAAGAGTTGATTTTGAAAGCTGAATCAACAGCATTCACCATCCACAATGCTTACAAAACCCACAAAGAATTGAAATTCAATGAAGACTCATGTTGCACCATGAGTTACATAGATTTTTGATTAAATAAAAAACAAACCAATTCAAAAAATTCAACTAACGGATCCTAAACATGGACAGTGCAGATCCTATACAATGCCAAACAACATCAGCTGCTGTTGAACACAGTTTTATGGTGCTGATAAAAATCCTTGCAAAAGACAGGAATTTTTTGCCTATAAATACAAAGCATTGTATCATATTGTACTATAATTAATCTCCATGATGGTTTTTTTCTTTTTTAAACTCGTTTGATAATACTCGTACATTGTTAAGTAATCAAAACTAGAGTGAATTCCCTAAAGGTTAAAAAAAGTATGAAAATAAAATTAAAATCAAGCAATTTTTAAGTTTAAAAAGAAATCGCCCAACTAATTAGCTATAAGTGTTCATTTGCTGATGTAGTAAAGATGTAGTGTGGAAATAGAAAGCTGTCAAATAAACAGAAGAGTGAAGGAGTGACCACAGAAGTGAAATGAAAGTATGTGAAAGAATGTGGTGTTTATCACACTGTGCTAACTGGCAAACAAAGGAAGAGCGAGTGTGTGAGAGAATTAGAATAAGAGTGCGGTAATTAAAGAAATTAGCTTTGTGTTGCTTAAAGCACAATGAGAATTAGGAATACTGTCAATAAACTGATAAATAACGGAAAAACAATGAAATCTTTAAGAACTCACAATTTTTCTATGCATATTGTAATAAAAGGTCTGGAAATAGGATAACCACATGTTAATTTTTCATTGTTTTGTAAATAATATTGTAATACTCCTATAGTTTCATCATTTTAGTTAAAACTTTACAGCTATCAAGAAATGATTTAGTAGACCAGCAAATAATGTATAACTGTAAAAATCTGTCATTTTGATGGCACAAGTGCCAACGTGTTTGTATACCATTGTGAGATACTGTCTTTGGCAGATGTCATAGACTATTACATTTACAAATTATTGATCTCAACCTTTTGGTTAAGATTAAAGTGCAATATTTTGCAAGTAAATACAAAATACAAAATCTTCAGGTAAGAAATTTATCAAAGGTTTCATCTGTCATCTTAAATTAATGCAGCATACTTTATAATTAACTTTTAATATCCAGCTGAACATTTTCTGAATCAAAAAGTTCAGTCCTGCAATGATTGAACAGAAAATGCCTAAAAATGGACTTGTCTATTCAAATGCTTCAAAAAGTCTTTTCTTATGGTCAGATTGTGAAAAGTGGTAGTATTGAGAAAAAGATTAAATTTAATAATATAAATAGTCATTTATACTCAAAACAATGTTGTACATGTGTGGTTGTTAATTACATAATAGTAATTAAAAAGCTGATGCACTTAAAAATAGATAAAAAGACATAAAAACCTCACAAAGAAAAAATGTTTTTCCCTGATATTTTTACAGTTTAATCCTTATGAAATTTACAGGTAAGCAGCTACCATCATCAGAAACAATATACCCAAGTATGCTATAAATTTCAACACATGTAGAAACAAAGTTGACCATTCTCTTTTGTTTTATATACAAATTAGTTTGTTGGACAATTATACCAATGAAAACACAATGAATAAAAAAATGGTGAGGAACATTCAACAGGCTTCACATTGTGTCCTAAAGCACAACACTTGCAAAAGGTCCAGTGTCCAGGTAATATTTCATCTGAGTCACTTGATACAAAACCATATGGATCAAAGTCAAAGCAACCACTTGTGTACATGGAAGGAAAAAGATATCCTTTTGATTATCATTTCCAAAGCCAACAACCTTATCTGCTATTAATTCATTGATTAACATTTAACATTTAATCCAACCACATCTAATCCAAATAGTCTTTCTGTTTTATGTTTGAAGAAACCAAATGCAGCCCTTCACACCTACCTTATGTCATTCCAAAAGTAAACAATGCTGTCATCAGAAATCTGAAGCTTCAGGATAATGCTTGGTTAATTCAAAAGAATGTGAATAAATAAGCATCACATTTGGCAACATTGAAAACACAGTCACTCAGAAAATGATTAGTGGCCATTTTTCAAAGAAAATTCTTGAGAAAATCATAGAAACTCAGCAACACGGGTTGACGTAAATAACTTTTGAGATGTTAAATATATGAAAGAGGAAGAGATTAGAGACTTCTTCCTTAGAGAGTTCCTAACTTCATTTAAAACAAATGTGCACAAGGATGATAAGTGGTAACCTGCTACAGTGCAAGTAGACAGCAAGTGAAATGCCTGACCGTGATTAATGGCTTGCATATAATTCATGCAGTTTCATGCAATACAGGGCTGACAGACAAATGCAGTACCATGCTGAATTGTGGCATACAGGATGTCATGGTTTAATAAAGTTGTCATAATAGTTCACTAGTATAATAATAACAACAATAATTTCTAATTTAGGTACAAGACCAGCAATCAGGTTGGAAAAGGTTAACAATTGATTCCAGCACTTATACCTTATGAACCCCAATAGAATGAAAGCCAAAGTGTTAATCTCAGCAGGATTTGAACTCAGAATATAAAGAAAGTACCATAAAACATGTTATTTGATATTCTAACAAGTTTGTCAAACCGCTAACTTAATACATTACTACTAATAATAATAACTATTTTTAATTTAGACACAAAGCCAGCAATTTTTACATTGATGAGGGAGGACATAAATTGATTACACAGTGTAACAAAATTTTATTTATTTATTTTTTTTTGTCTTTGGTCAACAAGTTTTAATTCCTATTTGCTTCTATCTAGAAATCAAAGGAAATGACTACTATTCTCTTCAAACTTTGCTTTTGTGACCTGAACATCAATGTTTTGAGACTGACCTATTTTCCATTACATTTCAGACTGATTCAGTGCTGAGTTGCTGAAGCAGAAATATCATTATAGCAAATATTCTGCTCAATACCACAGATTTGCTTCTCAGTTGCTTGACTTGACCTTAACTACTTGAGCAGGTCCCTTAGTGGCTGACAATATGTGCATTTCTGATCATGAGCAGTTCAAATCCTGCTGAGGTCAATACTTTGGCTTTCATTCTATTGGGGTCCATAAGGTGCTGGAATCACTGAGGTGATGACAAGTGACCGAGACTTCTGGCAATTTGCTGTGCTTGAGAAGATGTCAAGCTAAGTGAAATTGTGGTCGTGGCCAGTGCCAGGGACACATAAAAAGGCAACTGACATGTTAAAGACACCCAGTACACACCGTGGAGTGGCTGGAATTAGGAAGGGCATCCAGCAGTAGAAACCAAGCCAAAACAGTCTGGACCCTGGTGCAGCTCTCCAGCTCCAGTCAAACCATCTACGCCAATGTGGAAAATGGATGATAATGATGATCACCATGGTTTTTATCATCTGTCTTCCATACTGGCATGGGTTGGACAATTTGACAGGATCCAATAGGTCTCAGTACTACATTTTGCTCCAATGTAAGCTTGGATATGATTTCTATGGTTTGATACCCTTCTTAAAGCCAACCACTTCACAAAGTGTACAGGGTGCTTAGCTCACAAGAAAGATTAAGATCCCCATCAACCGAGTGGAACAACAGTAGAAGGGGGGGGGCAGTTTTATGTTAGGTGATGAAAGGCTAGAGTATATGTCTTCAACCACCCCCATCTCCAACAAAAGTCAATAAAACTGCTTTCTCACTAGTTGTCTTGAGAAAGGGCATAACTACCACAGATCATCCTTTGGTTTTGATGGTCTTTTTAGCAGAGGAAGGGCAGTCAAGGACTCAGAAATAGATAAGATGAAGGGAAGTTATCCTTAAATTGGAAACATGACCCAAGTGACTGTGACGGAGTGGAGGGACTCTGATAAAGGCATCCTAGGGCCAAGTGCTGCTGAATAAGATAATGAAATATATCAACCATTTCAGGAACAATGCAGGTGTTAAACCAGATGATGAAATGGCCTTTGGTTCTTTGATATAAATTTCTTATTTTAAAATGATCTAAATTAAAACTTTCCATCCAAATTTCAGTTAATTTATGTTCCTAACACCAACTTGAAAAGAAAGTTATTTTACCAAATTCTTTATCCTGTTCAAAATTAATTAAATAAAAGTAGCGTAATTCAACAGAAATTTGGTAACAAAAGGGTTAAACCTGCTAGTATAAGGACTAATATCCTCAGAGATTGAACCTCACATCATCAGTTAACATCCATTTTCCAGGATGGCATGGGTTGGACAGTTTGACAGGAGCTGGATAGCAGGAGAGCTACACCAGGCTCCAGTTGTCTGTTTTGGCATGGTTTCTATGGCTGGACGCTCTTCGTAACGCCAACCACTTTACAGAGTGTATTGAGTACTTTTTATGTAACACTAGCATAGGTGTTATATACATGGCACCAGCTTAGGTGCTGATACATGGCATCAAATTGGATGCTTTGTATGTGGAACCAACATGGCAACAAGAGTGCTTTTTATATCCAGTCACTAAGTCTATATATCTCTAAAATAAATACACACACACAAATGCACATGGCTGTGGGTTCACCCTCATTGTACAGCACCTTGGGCAAGTATCTTCTACTATAGCCCCAGCATGATTAATGCCTTGGCGAGTGTACTTAGCACATAGAAACAGTGTGGAAGCCCATTTTGTGTGTGTCCCCCTCCAAACAGCTTTGACAACTTATGCTGTTTTGTTTATGTACCTGTAACTTAGCAGTTCAGCACAAGAAACTGATAGAATAAGTACTCAACTAAAAAAAATAAGTATTAGGGTTGATTTGCTTGACTAAAACACTTCAAGTTGAAGCTCCAGCATGGCTGCAGTCTACACCAACTGTCAACATTTTTCTGTCCTAAAAAGAAAAAAAAAATGTGGTGGGGTGCCATTACATCATTGCCAGAATTTGATGTATGCACATTGCTTTCAATTTAAACAGACTTGGTTAATTAATACAACCTACTTTTTTATACTAGAGGGAGAGAGAGAAAGAATCGCTGACAAAGGGGAAGACAGGAAAGAAAAAAAAAAAGAAAGATAAACAGAGAAAAATAGGACATTTTACCTTGAGTGTTCGGAATCGGCAAACCATGCTTATCAATTCCTAGAAATAAATAAATAATGAAACACTTAAGATATAGCATGATATAGTTTTGACATGAATTATATATTCAACTCCATGCAAAACGAAAGTTATGTTCAGTACACACAAACACATGTCTGTACATTAGAGGCTTCTAAGATACAGAATTTACAATATCTATATTTTACATTTTCCCTCAATTTCATATAAACACACAAAATTTGTTTAGATTATTTAAGTATACAGCAACACTACATACATATATGTACATACCTACATCTACACGTATATATAGATGCATATCCGGGTACAGGACATCAAAAAAACCTGGACAAAAAAGGAACAGGAACATAAACAAAGCACAAAAAACAGACTTTTTTTAACGGACAACAAACGGAATGAACACATAGGAAAACAGACAAGCCACGCATGGAACTTTTCCTTCATCAGCTGCCTCTATTCTAAACTATATATATATATATATATATATATATATATATATATATATATACACACACACACACACACACACATGCACATTTTCCCAATTTAACTTATCACAACTACCCTGAGTACCCATGTTGTACTGGTGGCCTACATTGTAACTTCATTCAGTTGCTATTTCTAGTAGGTCATTTGGCCTATTAGAAATAGCAACTGAATCACACTAAAATTACTTATATAATAAAGGATTTTATACAATGTAATTCTAGGGGGCAAGATGGTCTTACTTGGAATGCCTTGGTCATAGGTTTGCTCAATCGTCTCTGAATCTAAACAATATAGGCACAGGAGTGGCTATGTGGTAAGTAGCTTGCTTATGAACCACATGGTTCCGGGTTCAGTCCCACAGCATGGCACCTTGGACAAGTGTCTTCTACTATAGCCTCGGGTTGACCAAAGCCTTGTGAGTGGATTTGGTAGACGGAAACTGAAAGAAGCCAGTCATATATATGTATATATATATATATATATGTATGTGTGTGTATATGTTTGTGTATCTGTGTTTGTCCCCCCAACATCGCTTGACAACCAATGCTGGTGTATTTACATCCCTGTAACTTAGCGGTTCAGCAAGAGACCGATAGAATAAGTACTAGGCTTACAAAGAATAAGTCCTGGGGTCGATTTGCTCGACTAAAGGTGGTGCTCCAGCATGGCTAGTCAAATGACTGAAACAAGTAAAAGTAAAAGAGTAAATATTATGTAATTTTCCACCTCACAATAGTATATATGACCAAGGGAGCCTATACAGGAGATGCTATTAATACAGTTTTACATCAATTTAATCTATTCAATTCTTTCCGTTTTTGTTTTATTGAAACTCTGTCTAATACCAGACATGAAGCCACAAGCAAATTCAATTGATGACACACATAATATTGATCACAGTACTAGATGACAAAAGGAGTGAAAGGGAGAGCCAATTTCAATAAGGGTTCACACTCACAATATAAAAGGATGTAACTAAGACTCATTAAGGTGTTTAGTTCAATATTAACAATTATGTGTAATAACCATTACCATGGCCTCATTAACAACCATTAGTGGTTTTTATATCATTAAGATGCTTTGTTTGACACTATAAATTCCAGTTACTCCACTCATACCACAACTAGATGCCGTTACTGTCTTATACACATTATCAACTGCTGTCACAATGTAAAAATACTCAAGAATCTTTACATCATTAAATCCTTTAGCATGTAAACTGGCCATGTCCATCCAGCCCGAATATTCTGCCAATTTTATGTTCAAACCAGTCAAACCCAGCCTCCTACACCCGCTCCACAGTGTCCTTCTAAAGCTAAACAATCACATCAAAATCTTGAAGCTACAAGATAATGCATGATTAATTAAAACCATGTGAATAAATAAGCAGGACATTTGACAGAATGAAATGAATGCTAAAGCGTTATGGTATTTTGTTCAACCATGACAATTTTGCACAGCCACAACTGCTGCAACTAGATATCCTTAATGTTTTTGATATCATTAAGGTCATCAATTCTGTTAATCCAGTATTACATCATAAAAAATATTAAATATTATATCATTAAAGTAGTGCATTGCCATCACAATAAAGTGCATCTTGTGCATTCTTAGTGACTGCTGTCTCAAAGTGCATCTTATGCATTCTATGTAGTAGTAGATGAATGAACAGAAGCACCATAGTATGAAGAAGATTCTTGGTCTTGTCTTGGCCAGGACTTGTAATACAACAACAACTACAATGTTTGTACCAGAAGAAAATGTGTGCCAACCATTTTCAAGTACTCTCTAAAAATATTTGTGTACTTACAACAGGTTGGAAGTACACAAATATCATAAGGTTTGAGAGAACCTTTTTGCCATGTCCTGTTGAGGGCAGCAAATCTTTCTTTAGTGCTGGTGCAAAAAAGGAAAAAAGATAAAAAGCACCCAGTACACGCAGCAAAGCAGTTGTCATTAGGAAGGACATCCAGCCTTAGGAACAAAAACAAACAAAAGGAGGTATGGTCCACCAAAGAGGGAAGCAACTCCAACCAAAAACTGACTTGGATTGTGATAATCCTTCCGACCCATGCCAGCATGAAAATGATAAAATGATAAGGTATTTTGTTTGTCACTTATCTGGAGCATTAGGGGTCACCTCAAAAACTGTTCCATAGTTTGTGACTGTGTCACATCCACACAGGATGCTAGAGAGGGAGCTGCATTTCCATTGGTTGAGTGTCTTCAATGTCACCCAATTAAGACATTTATACTTCACCAGATTATATAGACTTTTACTTGCTGCTATTTTCATAATGGTTGAAGATGGTAGGCTGTTATTGTCCTCATCGCATGGGATTGTTCTTACCTCACTTGCTATGGGTGTCTGCCTCAAGTGACACTGATGCTTGGCTAAACATACAATGCCTTTAATCTATTTGCAGCTAATGATGTCTCATCATACTAGCTGTATATAACAATGACAAAGTACACATATTTGTGTAGCACTACATATGAAAATGGTCGATTTTGTCTGGTATATATAAAAAAAAAATTAATTTTAAGCTGAAGAAAATTGGTAAAAATTTTATGAAGCAAAAATGTCTGCTTTAAGTTTTTTAAAAGCCGAGTTGGATGTTATCTTGTGAATTATAATAGTGAAGAGAGATTTATGAAATTTTTTATAAGTAGAATGCAGAAAATGATAAAAATTTTTTTAGATAAATGTAAACTTTTTTCACCAAGAATGATAGAAAATTTGATAAAATGAATGCTTAAAGATAATTGGAAAAAATTTACATTAATTTTTTTCATGTTAGCATAACTGGAATGGTTTCTGCATACTTGAATATTTTCATTTTATTGGAACAAGTAGTTTTACAGCTTTCTCATTCTATTGATAACTAACTGCCCCAAACCTGTTTGTCAGCCAAGGAAAACTGATAAAAGGTGGGTTCTGTGTTCATAACAAATAGCCATGTAATCCTCTGATCCAAGACTGAAAATATTTTGTATTGAGTACTCAGCAATATAGTCAACACTCATAATCAAGACAAGCCCATCACAATCCAACATCACCATTCAGTAACCCTAACCCTACTGCCACCAACCGTAACTCAACAACTACACCATCACATCACTCGACAATATCACCACCAGTACTAGTCAACACCTTCACCCAAGAGCACCACCCACCATCACTCAACAACACAACCACAACCATTTCCACATCAAACAAGGGAGGTGGAAAAAGATATCAGTTAGGTTACTACAACCAGTACTGTCAACAACTCCTACCACCATCAGAATTGTCATCACCACCAAACCATGTATGTCAGTTATCACTACCACATCACAAACTTAACTACCAACATTATACCAATGCCATCACTCACTATCTCCACCACTACCACCACCACCGCCACCACCACCGCCGCCACCGCCGCCACCATTATCAGAGCCATTAAATCACCATCATAATCTCAAGAGTGACATCTATAAGGCAGTAGCCGGACAGTGTGCTTAAAAGCTCATTAGTGTGTATGCTGAATATGCCCCGTTTCTAAAGCAGCATGCAGTAGTCATAGTAACTGTGAACTGCTAGCTTCCGTTGCCAAGGTAACAACATTGGAAATATTGGTAGCTGGAAGTAGTCATGGCATAAAGTACGATTTTTTTTCCTTTTGTCTTATTCATATGTCTTTCTCTCACTCCCTTTCTGTCTCGCACACAATTCAGTATAACAAAATATATACTGTGTGTACATGCATACATATAACATGGAAATTAGCTCTCTGGTGTATTATGATATATTCATGGGAAGTTTTGATGATGCAGACATCTACAAACTAGTAGCTTGTGCACACAATAGTAAAAAAAAAAAAAAAAAATCCAAGTACTCCCCCAGCATAGGATCATAAAAGATGATAATCTAGTTGTTTCCCATAATGTTTAAATATTTGTCGGAAAACACTAATCAGCATATTCATAAAATTTAACTTGAAATCTATAATCACGGCAAACTTAAAAATTCTTTCCTAGACTTAATTTGAACTCAATAACATCCCTATTAAAAACCAAATGAAGAAACATCATTCACAAAAACAGTCATCACTCTCAAGTGAATCCATGGTAACTATAGTGAATTTGCCTTTAAAAGCTGAAATATGTCGCAAACATATTTTAACTAACCTAAAGTTCACTTGTGCCTAAACACTGTTGGCACTGATTTCTGATCTGGCAGTCCAAATGGTGCAAATCAGTTACTGTTATTGACTGGGTTTTAGCTAAAGCTATGGCTTTAAGTCTGTCCACAGTTGCAGCTCTTTTGTATTTCCCACTGATAATGGCCAAAGAGCTAGAAATATGCCTAGCAATATGAGAGTGGGCAGCATTGGACAGATATGGTTTTTTTTTTTACACTTTTTAACCATAAGAGAATCTTTTCTCCACGGTTACATGTCACAAACGTATTCTAACTAACCTAAAGTTTGCTTATGCCTAAATACTGCTTGGTGCCAATACTACTGTAACACGCACACACACACAACATTGCCTAAAGTACAAATCAAAGACTAAGCCTTCTCTTCAGATCTAAAAATTAATTTAGCTCTGAACAGCTGCTGGCTCCATATAAAGCACACTAGAATACTGTTCACACATCTAAAACAGGAGGGCAGCTGCGATTAGAAACACACAAACATGCTGTATGTTTGTGTGTGTAGTGTGTCTGTATATCTGTGTGTGCATGTGTGTGAACATGTGCATATATGCCCTTGCAGGTGTGTGTGTGTGTGTGTGTGTGTACATCTGCATATATGCCCTTGGTGTGGTGTGTGTGCATGCACATCTGAATGTATGTATGTACCTGTGTTTATCTCCGAGTACATGTGAATGTTAACATTCTGCATTTTGCACGAGAGAGTCAAGCAAAGTTCTTTACTTGAAAAATGGGCAAGGGCATTCCATTGTAAAACAGTGCATCCAATTGTATATATTCATCCATTATCCTCCAACCCATGCTAGCATGGAAAAACAAATGTAAAAGAGGAACAAGTGAAATTTTTTGAATATCTAGCATAAGATAAAAATTGTGCTTCTCAACAATAGTTACATGACACAAATATACAAGGGAATGAATGTTTGCTCTACTTCAAAATAACTTGAAAAGATAACATTAAAAAAAAAAAAATGAAAAGGTATATTTGATAACCTTTACATAGAAAGAAAACGGGAATTGTGTTAATTTGTTATTTAACATTGCATACAACCATAATAACAATTTCAAGACGATTCAGAGATATACTTTGGTATTAAAAGTGTCTTGGTGAATGGGTTGTTCGCATAGAATGAGTAAACCTTCTTATTGCATACAAACAGGCAAACGTACATAAATGTAACACAAAAGGTAAAATAATAAAAGAATTAAATTGAAAAAAAAACACAACAACCATTGTATAGTCAATGATCAGTTCTTTTATGAATAAAATCAATTTGCACAAGATTATTTAGTCCAAAATAGGTTAACTGTTCCAAGATGATTTTATATCTCATAAATTGCTGCATAGCCTGAAGATTGCTTCAAGGCACCAGACATGTTACAAAATGCTGTCTGAGTAATTTTCATTGCACAAAATTTTTAGTAGCTCATAAATATATATATATATACTGAGCTTATTAAACAATAGTTATCTCTCACCAGATGGAGTACTTTTTCCTTGATCTTACCTTCATGGAACAGTATACTTACACACACACACACATATCTATATATCTATCTATCTATCTATCTATATATATATATATATATATATACACCTGCATATATGTGTATATATATATATATATACATACATATATGTGTGTATA
>NC_142937.1:573304-574933 GCF_046866305.1 Octopus bimaculoides | reverse complement strand
CGGAACGAACACATAGGAAAACGGAAAGCCCCCTTGGAATATCCCTTCATCAGCTGTCTCTATTCTATCTAGACGTTTCGAAGACCAGACAGGACGTACTCTAGAATAGTCTCTTCCTGAGTAGTGGATCAACCAACTACACAGAGGATTCCAAGGTGGCAAACACAAACCAAGACAGGAAAAAATGGACAGTGAAAACAACATTCAAAAGCCGTACGGCCAAACACAAATCTGAGGTAGAACGCTAGTAGTTCGTCTTGCCTTCACAGCGGCTGGAGTGAAAAGAAAGCTGACCACAGGTCACACGAGAGCAGAGAGGATGGTGGAGGGAGGAAATGGAACAAGGAGGAAGGGACAGAAGCATATATACATACATACATATATATATATATATATATATATAATATACATACATACATACATACATATATATATATATATACATACATACATACATACATATATATATATATATACATACATACATACATACATACATATATATATATATATATACATACATACATATATAATATATATATACATACATACATATATATATATACATATACATACATATATCTATAATCAAAAAAAGCAACATGGATTTTTAAGGTTATTGCAGTACGCATGTTTCATGCTACTCCATTTATTTAAGTAATGCAAGCATTACATTAAATGCAAAATGCAGAGCAATCTTCAGCTGCACAAGGATACAGAAAATTTACTGAAAATTTCAGCAGAATGGACATATTACTGTTGTGACAATATTTAAAATCTTAGTGGGAAAGAAGAATACATGAAAAACACATTAAAAAAATGAAGATGGCACCAAAGTGGGAGAAGAAAGAATTGAATCTTCAGTTGCGAGCATGGACGATTGCTAGTGGCGATCCACCAAACAACATCATCACTGCTGCACTGAAAAACAATGGCTTTCACAGAACCATTGATCAGATCGAGCGGAAGAAGAATGAATTCATCCGATCCTATATGCTTATCAGACCACACATTGACACCCTGGATGTCATAATCGAAAACTATTGTAGCAAGGCTGATAAGGATGGAGAAGATGAAAAGGAAAAAAAACACCCAGAAGTCTCTTTGATCCAGTGGTTCCTCAAAAGAATGGATCCCCCCACCCTTGTGAACGACCAGGCAGAAAAGGATAGGGGAGCCAAGGAAGCAGCAACTAGAAGCTCCTCTGCGCCAGTGGTCCTACAAAGGAACGGAGCCCTCACCCCATTGGACAACCAGAGGAAAAAAGTTCCCAACCACAAGAAAAGGGAGGATGGAACAGAAACATAAACATAAAGAAGGAAAGGAAGAAAAAGGAAAAGGCAAAAATGATACAACCGAAACCAAAACCCCAACCCACCAACCAAAACCAGAAAACCCCATGGAGGATCCAATGCAATCCAAAACCCTAGAGGAGAGAGGAAATTTGGAAGGCACTCAAGAACCTGCAAGGCAAATGTTGGCATAGGGAAGATGGCCAAAACTACAGGGGCCTTAAGGAGAAAAACTTCCCGAGGAAAGACAACAAATGTCTCCAAGGAAAAAATTTACAAAAGAAGTGCACTCTCAGAGGTTATGCACAAGCCATTGGCTGTACATAGCACAAAAGAT
>NC_142937.1:525804-568304 GCF_046866305.1 Octopus bimaculoides | reverse complement strand
ACACACAATAAATAGACTATATATTTCAATTAGCTTTCTATATCATAAGACATTTTGAGAGGTTTAGTAAAAACAATCTCTGAAATTTAAAACATTGATGCTTCTTTAATACCAGATCAGCTGTGATTCAGCAGACCAATGATCAATGTTCTTCCAGCCTTGACCATCTATATCATCAGGCAGTGTATATATAAGACTACATTATCCAATATGTCCTTCCAAAAGAGATTTGACTGCTATTTCTAACAGTTTTACAGACCATGTAGAGGATATCTCGTTGACGTCAGTGTATATCTAGGACTACATTATCCAGTGGGTCCTCTCTAAAGAGATTTGACTGCTATTACTAGTAGTGTTATTGACAATGTAAATAAGTGGTTCACTTTTTGCCTATGGACACCATTGATTCTCTTTTCACTCTACTGGATCCCCCTGTTAAAAAAAAATCCTATATTTTTATAATTAAATATGAGGAATTGTATATGAGAAAATTGTTAAAATACTTTGTGTATTGTGAAAGTATAACTAATTTATTGCTCATAAACTTTAATAAACAAAATCTTATATGGACCCCCAAGTGCTATATGGACTTTGGTTGAGAACCACTGATGTAGATATCTCATTGACTCGCTCTTTTGTTGGTTTATTTTGCAACTGAAATCTCCTGGTATCACTCATGTCATGAGATTTTATAGAGGTTCTAATTTAAATATGCACAAATGAATACATAAGAAAAGGATGCAACATATTAAAAAGCAATTTATCTTAACATATTCCTAAATAAACTGTAAAACAGCATGACACTGATATATCAGTATTACAATACACAAAGCATGGAAAATGATAAGAAACAAACAAAATACATTGGGATATCAGATGTTCCCAGTTTGATAACATCCAATATCCCACTTTATTCTCTGTTGGTGTTATTATTTTGAATAGAGTACTGTATAACCAAAATAGGGTACTGCAAGCTTTGAATAGGATATTGCATTACCAAAATATCAACTTTATTCTATTTAATAATTTACTTGTGAAGAGTGTGAGATAAAATTGTTTTTATTGTACAAACTAACTTCGTTATTAATTCAAACATCTGGCAGTATTTGTATGCTGCATGGCAATTTTATGTCTATATAAATATGAGCAATTTGGACATATTATGTCTGTTTAAACCTGAACATTATAATCAGATTTCAGATTTGACATTGGTCTCAAAGCTGGCTGGTATGAAAAGAGCTAATGCACTATGTTTCTATATGAAATAAGCATTTTTTTTTTCATTTCTCTGCAAACGGACAATACAAAGACTGAAGAAAATGAAGTCCTGGAAGTTAAATTATACAGCCAGACAGATTGCTGCCGACAGCAGCAATAAAGGGTCAGAAAAGGAAGATCATCCACAAGAGTAGCTACTATGTGCAAGTTAAACAGGAATCACCTATATGGTTACTTAATATGCTTAAAATAGAATAGCAGCCAAAGCTCCCTCATATAACACCTAATATTTTTCTAAGTAGGAAAGTCAAACGCATAATGTAGTTACAGATGCCTTTATGCCTCTAGAAAAAGATGGTGATTTTAGTTGGAATGTCTTTAATCATAAATATTCTCTATCAAGGGTGCCTTACAGTTAAACAACAATGATATAGGAACCCTGAGTGAATAAACAGCTGGTAGAGCTTCATGAGAACAAATGTGGAGTAGGATTCCAGCAAATCTTACCAATTAGTTCAAGAGATACACCATTTTTTGTCAGGCTTTGTTTTCTCATGAATAAATAGAAATGCTAATCAAACCCGTAATATAGTTTTATCTGTTTAACCCAGTGGTTCTCCACCAGGGTCCATACAACCCTTGGGTATCCACATAAGATTTCTTTTCTTGAAATTTATGTGCAAAGAATTGCCTGTACTTCTTCAATAGACCAATCTTTTTTTTTTAGTGTAATTTCTTATAATATTTCATTCTAAAGGTAAGGCAGCAAGCTGGTAGAATCATGAGCATGCCAAGCAAAATGCTTAGCAGCATTTCAGCCATCCATATGTTCTGAGTTCAAATTCTGTCATGGTTGACTTTGCCTTTCATCCTCTCAGGGTCAATAAAATAAGTACCAACTAAGTACTGGGGTCAATGTAATCGACTTACTCCCTCTTTGAACTTGCTGGCCTTGAGCCAAAATTTCAAACCAATGTTTAATTCTAAAAGTCTTATAGGATGTTTTTAAGCATAAAATAGCTATGGGGGTCCACTCAGGTAAAATAGTAATCAAAGGGATCCATAGGTAAAAATGACTGAGAAACACTAGTGTAACCCTTTTGATATATTTCCATTGAAATTTACATCCTTGGTTTCCAAAAATTTTGAAACTAATGAATAATTTAATAAAATAACTTGTTTATTAATCATCTGGTGTTTGGAACATAAATTAACATGAAATTTTAATGAAGTTTGTAATTTAAATCATTTTAACCCTTAAGCATTTAAACTGGCAATATTAGGCCAAAATATTCTACCTTGTTTTATGTTCAAACTGACCAGATTCAACTTCTCACACCTGCCCTACAATGCCATTCCAAAAATAAACAATCACATCGTCAAAATCTCAAAGCTACAAAATCATGCGTGATTAATTCAAAACTATATGAATCAATAAGCATTATATTTGAAAGTGATCCGAACGTTAAAAGGTGAAAACAGAAAGTTTGTATCATAGAACCAGGAGCAGTCTTAGGTGGGTCAGAATCATTAAGACACACCTGTTTCTCTCACAGTCAACTACATGCGGATGATTCAACAGTAGGACAATGGTGGTTTTAATCATCATCATCATTTAACGTCTGTTTTCTATGCTGACCAGCTGAAGAGCTGCTCAAGCTTCCTGTCTGTTTGGCATGGTTTCTACAGCTGGATGCCCTTCCTAACACCAACCACTTTGCAGAGTGTACTGGATGCTTTTTACATGGTACCAGCACCTATAAGCCCATAAGATTAGGGATGCTCAGCTGGGAAGGGATGCTGGGGATGAGCCTGTATGCCAAGACAACCATGCTTTTACTTAGCTTGATGTGTCTTTTCAAGCACAGCAAGCCCCCAGGATTCACAGTCCCCTGTTATCCCCTCTGTTAGTTTCAACATCTGTAGATCCTTTCTCACTACTTCAAATCAAATCAAATTTATTAGCAGAAGAGCACAATGTGCTTAAGCCATGTAAAAAAAAAACCCAGTTATTGTTATATACAATTAAATACTAGTCATCACAGTCGTCCAGAGCCTCTTTGAACAGGGAAGTGGTGGGCAGTTGAATGACATCTTGTGGTAGCTTGTTCCACAGGGCTGTGATACGGACAGAGAATGCGGCCTTCCACCTGTTGAGTCAAAAGTGTAGGGGATAGAGTTTGTGATCATGCCCACAAGGACCTCTATCCGGCACAGGGGTGAAAAACTCTGCAAATGATAGGTTTACATTCCCATTGAAGATGTTGAAAGCCCTGCATCCTCTGTCGTTCAAGTGAAGGTAATACCAGCCGTTGGAGATGTTGCTCATACGTAAGCTTAGACAAGCTCGCGACCATTCGGGTGGCTAAGCGCTGAACCCGTTCCAGGAGCTGAATGTCTTTCTGGGGATATGGATTTGAGGCCTGGATGCAATATTCAAGGATGGGTCAAACTACAGTGATGTATAAAGGCTGAACGACGTCCATTGAAAGGTTGACAAAGGACCGGCAGATGAGGAAAAGATTCCTTCTGGCTTTGATCGCCACCTTGATACACTGCCGTGTTGGTTTGAAAGTAGTATTGATCATTATGCTGAGATCCTTTTCTTCAGTGACCAGCTTTCTTCCGCCCAATTCCAAGCTCGGTTCAGCGATGATTGGAGTATGTCGTATTGATTCCAAGGCGAGACAAGTTTGACATCGTCTGCAAATAGGAGGACTCTTCAATCAAGAAAATCTGGCCAGTCGTTGATATAGAGAAGGAAAAGTATTGGCCCCCAGCACCAACCCCTGGGAAACACCACTGCAGGCATTTGTCTCTGCAGATAGATCTCTATTTATCTGCACCCAAAAAGTTTGATGGCTCAGGAAGGAAGAAATCCATGAAGTCACCAATGGGTGAATCTTGTATGCTTGAAGTTTGCACAAGAGAAGTCGATGATTAATGGAGGCAAACACCTTTGCGAAGTCCAAAAATATCATGTCCACTGAGTCTTTTTCATCCATGGTCCTTGTAATCCACTCTTCAAGAAGCAGAAGATTTGTTAAGCAAGATCTTCAGGGTAGAAATCTATGCTGCGAGTCGGATATAGCATTTGAAGTAAGGAGACGGTCCATGAGAGATTTTTTGATGATGGTCTCCATGACTTTGCAAAGGATGGATGTCAGATTGACTGGTCGATAATTAAGGGGGTCTTCCTTACTGCCCTTTTTGAATACTGGACATATGGTCGCTTTCCTCCACTCTTCCGGTGCAGTTCTTTGCTCAAGTGAAAGATTGGAAAGAGATGCCAGAGGAGCCGCTAGGATATGTGCTAGGACATGAAGAACAGCTGGATGGAGACTATCTGATGCTTTTGTCACAATGAAGTTTTGAAAGGACACTATAGACTGCATGAGGTGAGGTGGTAACTGGAGGCATCGGTTCGATTTGCCTGTCTGATATCAGGGACTCCTGCCCATCATTTATTCGGTAGATAGAAGAGAACATTGCAGCAAAGAGTGAACTTTGTGAGGCGGAGTCTGTGACAATATTTCCTCCCCGTGTCTTTGTCTTTTCAAGCACAGCAAGCTGCCAAGAGTCTCAGTACCCCACTGCCAGGAAACTTGGTCCCCTACTATATTGCTGGTTAGCTCAAAATCAGATTTAATCATGTAGATCTATAGTCTAGTAAAAGAAAGAAAAAAAAAAAACATTCCGGCAATCACTACCCCATCCTATTTTGTCTTCTTTTTCAGGCATAAGGTCCATTATCCCAATACTTGAAAGAAATCTGACTATTATTTCTAGCAAGACAAGTGAACACAATGGTTTACTTGTTGCCTAAAGGTCCTTTATCAGTTCAAATTACCTCTCAAAGACTTAATTGAGAATATTACATATTATGGGTACAGGCATAACTGTAAAGTAAGAACTTTGATTGCCAACCACATTGTTCTGGGTTCAGTCCCACTGCATGGCACCTTTGGTAAGTGTCCTCTACTATAGTCTTGGGCTGACCAAAACCTTGTGAGTGGATTTGGTAGACAGAAGCCAAAAAAAGCCTGTCATATCATCACCGTCATCATCATTTAACGTCCATCTTCCTGGATCTTTCTCTTCTACAAATATGTGTGCATATCATTGTGTTTGTGCTTGTCCTCATCACCATTTGACAAGTTTTTTAAAAAAACAGTACTGGCGTTGGTGCTCCAGCATGGCCAGTTTAATGAATGAATGAAACAAGTGAAAGATAAAAGATATAAGGAAACCTAATAAGAGCAGATTTACTATTTTTTTACTGTCTGAAATATATACAACCTCACACATTACACAAATCACTCTCTGTATTTCTAAAGCATGTCAGATTTGGGGTGGAAGAAGACTAAATTATACTTTCTTCATTTTAGAGAATCATCTCACTGACCCTTTCAAGGTCATATTTTAATGATATACACAGCATCTAAATATTTTAATTACTTTTGAAAGTATATCAAGAATGTAGAAGCGTTTTGCTCCAGACCGAGCCTTTTTAAATTAAGATGATGCTAAGAACCTATCCTAGCAATTGGTTTTTAGATAAAATTACAATGGAAGGTTTCAGTTTAGACGAACATTTCAAAACAAGATTTCATATTTTAGAACTTTATGTAGCTTCAGGCAGATTGGCATCAAGTGGGTTAAATTATTCATAAGCCTCTGGGAAGAGGGACCACATTCCAGATAGTTCGTGCTAGTATATGACAGGTATTTGCTGTGAATAAACACACAGAGTAGCCAGCAGACACTACGCTCTCTCTTTCTCTGTACAAACACTGACAGATATATAAGACAGACAGGCATCTCTAGGAGTAGAACCTTAAAAAGTTGAGTTGTACTTACATGTTAACTATGCATATAAAAACACACACCCTGAATATTTACCCTTGAAAAAAGTCATGAAACTTGAAACATTGCTATCTATGTAGGATTTATACTCAAAAGAAGAGTATGTGTGTGTACATGCACATATTTTATACGCTTGTAGATTGTCTTTAAATGATTTCTATAAGTAGATGCAAGCATACACACAAACCTTTCTCACTCATCACCCCATCAAAAAAGGTCAACAACATTACTGGTGTAGCAGCAAGAAAAATCACACCCACAGATTCAGTTGACAGCCAAATTAAATTGAATTGTCAACCAATTAATGATTAGTATGCTGCTATAGAAACAGGTGCACCTAATAACCACTGGTTGAAATGATACAACAACCTTAATTATAAACCGAAAGCAGTGACACATAGGGACACAGCAGATGGTTCTTGCCATCAGCAGCCTTCTTATCACAGCTCTTTCAGTAAATGCTGCTGCAAAATAAAACAACTTCCTGCAGTCTTCAAGTGCAGACCATTCTTCATATAATCATCAAAACAGACTGTTCTACATAATAATGCATGTAATTTTATTAATTCCCAATTTGCCTAATGTGACACCACAGTGATCGCTTATTTCTTACACTATTTAAGTATTGCATGTCAAATGTGAAATAATACTATCTGTCTATTGCAATGTGAGATAAACTATCTCACATGTTCAACGGAAACTGACGGTTCCAACATCTCATTCTTTCCAAAAAAACCTCTACCATATTCTTCAGATATTTCTATCTTTTTACTCGTTTCAGTCATTTGACTGCAGCCATGCTGGGGCACTGCCTTGAAGGGTTTTAGTCGAACAAACCAGCCCCAGGACTTTGTTTTTTTAAAACCTCATACTTATTCTGTCAGTCGCTTTTGCTGAACCATTAAGTTATGAAGATGTAAACACATCAACACCAGTTGCCAGTCAGTAGTGGGGGACAAACAAAGGTACACACACCATATACATATATATACAGACACACACACGATGGGCTTCTTTTAGTTTCCATTTATCAAATCCACTCACAAGGCTTTGGTCAGCCCAAGGCTACAGTAGAGGACACTTGCCCAAGGTGCCATGCGATGGGACTGAATTCAGAACCATGTGACTGAGGAGCAAAATTTCTACCATACAGCCACACCTGCATCTGGATCTCACACTTTTCAAAAAAAAAAATCTTTAATAAACTCTTCAGTTATGTACTATTTACATAGTTTCCATATTCTCCAGTCATAAATTCTTGACACAACCATATTCTTCAGTTACATAACTATATTCCATCAACACACTTCATTATAGAAGGTACAGGAAAGAAGAGAAATACGGGGGGGGGAGTTGAAGAGAAAGAGGACTTATTAGAATTGATTTTTTTGTATCATTGACCTTATTAGCGCTAACAACAGTGTGTCACTAACCTAGTCAGTTCTAAAAATAGCAACTTTCATTCTGCCAATAAAATTGGAGGTGGGAAGAATTTGATTAAATAAAAAGAGAAGAGACAATCCTCGTCACAGTATTTCTTTAATTACGTTGTGTTTCTGCATT
The DNA here is from genome assembly GCF_046866305.1 of Octopus bimaculoides. Taxonomy (NCBI): domain Eukaryota; kingdom Metazoa; phylum Mollusca; class Cephalopoda; order Octopoda; family Octopodidae; genus Octopus; species Octopus bimaculoides. The sequence continues at coordinate 560,657 of NC_142937.1, read as the reverse complement.
TAAATGTTTCCTTTTTATAATTAGAATTTTTCTAAGAATCTAAACACTACATAATTGCCAGCAACGTTCATTCACTACTCTTTAAAAAGAAGTAAGGCCCCGTTAAAAGAGACAATGCAAAATGGGAGGGGTATGAACAGATACTTTGTTAGATCAAGCCCCAGTACTTGACTGGTACTTTATTCTATCAACCCCAGAAGGATCAAAGAGCTTGGTGAGATTTGAACTCAGAATGTAAAAGGACATCACTGGACACGATTTTTTTCCCCCATCAATCAAGCACATCTGTCAATAATTTATTTTTTATCTTTTACTCGTTAGTCATTAGGCAATGACCATACTGCAGCACCACTTTGAAGAATCTTAAGTTGACTGTATTGGCCCCAGTACTTAAATTTTGCTAAGCCTGGTACATAGTGTCTATTGGTCTCTTTTGCCAAACTGCTAAATTACAGGGACATAAATGCACCAACACTTATTGTTAAGTGGGGGGGGGGGGTCAAACACACACACACACACATATATATATATACAAATATTTTGTATTCTGCCACAGGTTTGTAAAGATAAATTATGCAGTGGAGGTTTAATAAATGTGTTCACATGATGTACTTCACGAGACTACCAACCTATGCTCTTTATAAGAGTTCGACTAGTCCATTCTTCCAATCCATCAGGGGTGTGAATGACTCTCGCCACAACATCTCCCCCTTTGAGATTGACTTCCATTGGAAGTTAATTTTATTATTTTTATTTATCTTTATGTTGTCACTTTTATATCTTGATGATTCGTTACTAGATGTTGTAACGTAATTGTTACCCAACTCTTAGGTAGTATTATTCATTTTGCACACAACACTCTTGTTTTTCATTGTACTAAGCACTTGTTTTTTGTTGTACTAAGCACACTTGTTAGTACTCTTGTTTTTCATTGTATTAAGCACTCTTGTTTTTCGCTCAAACAGACTTTAGTGCGATTTTTTTAACCCCAAGAAGACATCTCTTCTAGCTGGTTAACACTGAACAGCTGTATCTGATACATTGTGAGCAGGAGAATTGAACCCTAACCACATTTTAGCGATGGAACCAACACACAGTAATTCGAACAACTACTATTTCGGCAACTTACGTGTTTGGTGCAACTTCTGCCGACATGCTGCCTTTTCACGGGACATGATAGGTATTTTACTGGTGGTCCTTTGGCTGCCAAGCGTGCAACCTCTAGCAGCTTTCACCAATTTCTCAATGTCCTGGTGCATGCAACAGGTTGTACTGGGTTACATGTTACCAGCAGCACCCCAAAAAGTGACCTGACCAGTGCGACAATAATTTTGAACATTTCTCATCCATTTTTATTATTTTTTTTCTTGACATAAGTATTTGTGTGGCAGGTTTTCCACAGCCAGATGCCTTGCCTGCCACCAACACCCATCTGTTTCTAAGTGAGGTAGTGTTTTCCATACCTCACTTGGAATAGGTGGAAGTTCCCATCTCTATGTACATGCGTAAGTGCTTGTGCCTCCTAAGAGTGGAGGGAAAACTATGCAGTATAAACAGTTAATGAAAATTGTTGGGTAAAATTATCTACATTTTTCTGTTGACCATTTGTCTATCGTGAACAGAATAATAGAACTATCAATCTATCTGCCTACACACACATATACTTTTATATATATATATATATATATAAAATCAATAATCACTTTGATGTTTATCTTGAAAATGATACAAACTATTGTTTACAAACATTAAGCAAACATTGAGCCAATCATAAGACGAGACATGCATAAGTGAAGTAGCAGCTTCACAATTCAAAACAGCTATTCTTTCAAAGTCTCGATCATAAATTTCATTCGTAAAAACAACAATGTATCTGGAACATCACACTCAATCTCCATCCCCCTTCAAAACAACAATATCAAAGGTGGGGAGGTTGTTGTTATTGTAATTTCTTTTTAGGTATCACTATAAAATAAACCAAGTGATTTCTATTCAACTGGCACTCTGCTGGTTATGACAAACAGTATTCCAGCCGATCCGACCAAAAGAACAGCTTGCACATGAAACTAACACTGAGCACTCCACAGACGCACGTAACCTACATGTAGTTCTCATGGAGATTCAGCAGGACACAAAATGTGACAAGACTGGCTCTTTGAATTATAAGTTATTTTTTCCAGTTGAGTAGACTGGAGCAACATGAAATGAAGTGTCTTGCTCAAGGACACGATGTGTCGCCAGGAATTGAACTCACAACCTTACAATCATGAGCCGAATACCCTAACCACTAAGCCACACACTTATACTAAGTCATTACTAGAAACAGGCAGTGAAAGGATTCAGGGCTGCAGCCATAAAGAAAAAAAAAAAAAATCACAGAAAAATACCCCTTTTTTTTTTTAATGACCTTTTTGGAGGAAGAAATACCCAGCTATCTGTCAAGTTTATAATTTAATAGGAGAAAGGAAGAAAATTATCCTCAGACCCTAATGTTTGCAAAAGACACCCAAAGACCAGGTAGTGGTGTCAAACAATGAAATGGATTAAGTCCACCATCCACATGAAATACAAAAAAAAAAAAAAAAAAAAAAGAGCTGCTTCAACAGGACTGATGACTGTCTGAGTGAAAGGGGTCACTGGAAGAGTGAGATTGAGGAAAACATAGCTAAAAAGTGATGAGGTTCACTCCTTCAGTGCCAGACTTCACAAAAGAGATGATGAAGGGTCACAAACAGTGGTGAAGTGCTGTGCTGGAACAGACCCATCCAACCCACACCAGTATAGAAAAACAAAATGGACAATGATGATTTTTCACTGATACAATGGCCTTGAGGCTAAGCTGTCGGGGAAATAACACTCACTCACCACCTACATACACACAACCATAACCTGGTTCAAACTGCATCCTAAAACACTGGTCTTTCTCTTCTGGGTCAGATAATACTTAACTCTGATCAACTGCTGACCCTATATAAAGCTCAAGAAAAACTAATGTACCGTTTCCACATTAGGAGTAGTGCTACTGCTACAGCTACACACACGCACACACTAGACTGCATCCAAAGGGCCTACTGACTGATTGGTAAAAAGACACACCCAACAACTCATTATACCAGTGGCCCACAGATGCCCTGTCCCTCCTTTCTATCTACTTTATTACACTGCCACAACATCATTTACTCTACTGAACTAATTAGTTGTGTACCAACTCTAACCAGACACCCTTTTCCAAATACAATCATCTCTCCTCTTACCTCTAATGTTACTCTTATCTTTTAGACCATTAGTTCTCGACTGGGGTCCATATGGCCCTTGGGGATCCACATAAGATTCTGTTGTTAAAATTTATGAGCAAACAAACTTGTTATACTTCTACAATACACAAAATATTTGGATAATTTTTTTAATGCAATTCATTATCATCGTTTAACGTCCGCTTTCCATGCTGGCATGGGTTGAACGATTTGACTGAAGACTGGCGAACCAGAAGGCTACACCAGGCTCCAATCTGATCTGGCAGAGTTTCTACAGCTGGATGCCCTTCCTAATGCCAACCGCTCCGAGAGTGTAATGGGTGCTTTTACGTACCACAGGCATGAGGGCCAGTCAGGTGGTACTGGCAATGGCCACACTCAAATGGTGTTTTTTATGTGCCACCTGCACAGGAGCCAGTCCAGCGGCACTGGCAATGACCTCGCTCGAATGTTTTTTCATGTGCCAGTAAAGCAATGCTGGTAACAATCACGCTCAAACGGTGCTTTTTACATGCCACCAGCACGGAAGCCAGACAGCTGCTCTGGCAATGATCACGCTCGGATGGTGCTCTTAGCGCTCCACTGACACAGGTCCCAGTCATTGAATTTGATTCGATTTCGATTTCACTTGCCTCAACAGGTCTTCGCAAGCAGAGTTTTGTGTCCCATGAAGGAAAGGTACATATAAATAGGCTGTTTACCCGCACCCACCAGCATAGGCCACGGATTATGGTCTCACTTGGCTTGCTGGGTCTTCTCATGCACAGCATATTTCCAAAGGTCTCGGTCACAAGTCATTGCCTCGGTGAGGCCTAATGTTCGAAGGTCATGCTTCACCACCTCATCCCAGGTCTTCTTGGGTCTACCTCTTCCACAGGTTCCCTCAATCGCTAGGGTGTATCACTTTTTCACACAGCTATCCCCATCCATTCTTGCCACATGACCATACCAGCGCAATCATCTCTCTTACACACCACAACTGATGCTTCTTAGGTTCAACTTTTCTCTCAAGGTACTTACACTCTGTTGAGTATGCACACTGACATTACACATCCATCGGAGCATACTGGCTTCATTCCTTGCGAGCTTACGCATATCCTCAGCAGTCACAGCCCATGTTTCACTGCCATGTAGCATGGCTGTTTGTAAATATCTAATTATAAAAATATAATGGGATGCTTTTAAACATCAAATGACTATGAAGGTCCAGTAGAGTAAAATAGGAACCAAAGAGGTCCACAGGCAAAAATTGGTTGAAAATCTCTGCTTTAGACTTTGCATTAATCATAACACCTGACTGCTTGTTCTGGTTTATCTGAACAAAATACAGATGATTGGTAAGTAAGGTTTCTCAGCAAATGCACACCACTAAACTTCTATAAATGGGCCCAAACTCCTAAGCAACACACCAAGAGGATGCTGTATCAGAGAGTCCATAATCTCCATACTTGTTCTCACATATACCCTTTCCCCCACACAAGGTTACAACTTACTTTCTGCTGGACAACATGTAGAGATTGATCAAGCAATTAGTGAAAAACCTTCAAGCTTTGATTTCATCTTTAACCCTTCTAATTTTTCTTTAATTGCTATATTCAGATTATGCCTAAGAGAAATTGAACCTGTTTGTTCATTTGTTTAAACCTTTAGCAATGAGATTATTGTCCAATATGTTTATTTATTCACATTATTTCAAATTAATCATGCATAATTAATCAAGCATTATCACTGAGATTTCAGTGATGTAACTTTATTTTTAAAATGGTGTTGAAGGTTTAGATGTGAGAAACCAGACAGACTGGTTTGAACACAAAATAGATAAAATATTTGGGCCAGATATAGCCGGTTTAAATGCTAGAGTTAAAGTCTGTTTTTCCATACCTTGATCTGTTATATAATGACTTTTGTGTTTTGTTTTCCATTTCACTACCTTTTCTGTGGGCTTCCCATTCCCTAGTTGGAAAATTTCATATAAACTTTGTCTCAATGCAGTATTTAACTCTTGTTACTATATTTCTGCTGAAGTATGCTGCTGTTACTTCAAACAGTTTTGGAAATAATGAAGAACTTAGCAAAATAATTTTGTCATTATTAAGGTGGTATTTGGAATGGAAATATACATGGAATTTTGATAGACAGATTCAATTTAGATCACTTTAAAATGGATTGGTATGATACAATCACAGGTGGTCTCAGGCAGGTTAGTATCAAAAGGATTAAAGGGGAAAATGTGCATTTTTTTTTAATCTTCTAGTCAGAACAGAAGATAGTGCCCATGACCATTCACAGAACCTCCAAGACTGACGGCAAGGAAAGAAGGAAGAAAGTATTCCTCAAACTGGAGACCTGAATGCTTGCAACAAAGTGGATCCTACTAAAGGCACCCAAAGTGCCAAATTATGGTGTTAAAGTGGGTGACAGACTAAGTCTAACATCCAAGTAGGCCATAGCAGGATTTGTACTCGGAATGTAAAAACCCCTAATATAAGGTATCTGTCCAATGTCCTTACAGCTCTGTCACTCCACTGAGTTGGATTGATACTTTACTAATCAGCTCTGTTACAAAAAGATGGAAGTTATCCTCATTTGGAGTTGAACACAGAACAAATGCTGCAAAGTATTCTGCCAATTCACCACCTTGAGAGAGAAAAATGAAACAAAAACTGGAAGACATACCCTCTCTGCTAAATCAATCTCTACAAGTTACCCAGTAGACAATTAGTGGCCAAAGATAGTGAAAGAGTAGAGTATGGTCATTATATACCATCCAATGCTGCAGTTCCCCAGATTGTTCCTTAAGGGTTTAGGCCCCTCTGCAAATCTCTGCTTAGGAACTTTACCTCTTCATTTCTCTGGAAAGCAGCCATGTTGCTACACAGCCTAGAAGTGTTTGATCGGGCATATCAACTCTGGTGCTTATTTCAGTCTGCTACGTATTTTAAAAAACAGAGCAGACAAAAAAACACATTTGCATTAAAAATAAAAATTAGGTTGAAACTTACCAGAAGAGTAATATAACAATGACGAACTAGTGTTAATGAGATATTCCTAATGCAAATACATTGTGTTCTACAGATTCCATACCATCTTGATTCCTTCAGCCTGTAGAAAATAGAAAAAGAAGAGACATTTTAGATCACTGACAGTATGTTTATAATTCTTTCTAATTTTGGCACATAGCCAGCAATTTTTAAGGGTTGGGTAAGTTGAAGTGGTACTCTGGAAGGATGGAAGGTAAAGCTGACCTTAGTAGAATTTGAACTGAGAGCATAAAGAGTCAGAAGAAATGCCACTAAGTATTTTGTCCGATGCGCCAACAATTCTGCCAGCTTGCCACCTTTGGTAGGTTAATAATTAGCAATAATAATTAGCAATAATAATTAGCAATAATAATTAGCAATAATAATTAGCAATAATAATGTCGATGAGGATGACAGGTGTAGTGATTGTTAGGTAGTGGTGGTGGCAGTCACTATATTAATAGTGATACTGTTGATGTGGTAGTGTTGTTGATCATCATCATCATCCTTTCATGTCTGTTTTCCATGCTGGCATGGGTTGGACGGTTTGACCAGAGCTCTTAAGCAGAAGAGCTGCACCAGAATCCAGTTTGATTTGGCTTGGTTTCCATGACTGGATGCCATTCTATTCCTATTTCTACAGCTGGATACCATTACTTTTAACGTGGAAACAGCACAAGTATTTTTATGTGGCACTGGCAGGAGAGTGTTTTAAACAGCACCAGTACAAGATTCTTGCAGGCCAATCCTCATTCCTCTTGATGATGCTATTTCTTCCAAAGCCTGACCTGTCTGAGATGACCTATGATCATTCAGTCCTATTTTCAAAAGGTGTACCTAGGACTATACAGTCAAATGTTTTTTGGGGTTTTCTTTTTTAAGATGGCAGGATGAAATTTGAGGGAGATTTTGGCTACTACTTCTAAACCACTTACCTCCCTTTGATATTGTGTGTACACAAGGGTAGAGATGCCTACACAGTTGTGCACACTACACATATACATGATTGCCACACGCATTACTAACCAACCAAAATACATACGCACACACACATGGCCAACCACACACGCACACACACAACTGACCATGCAAACACACATAAAAGCACAGAGGAGGGAGGAATGATGTTAAGATAAGTGTTGGTCAACCCACTGAAATAAGAGTTCCTACAAAATGCTTCGTAATTTCCAGGCAATACTAGACGTCAGTTCTCGACTGAGGTCCATATGATCCTTGGGGGTACATTTAAGATTTTCTTGTTAAAATTTATTTAAAATAAATTGATTATACTTCTACAACACACAAAATATCTCAGTAATCTTACAATCCCTAATAATATTTAATTCTAAAAATATCACAGAATCTTTTAAAGCATCAAATGGCTATGATGACTCATCCAGAGTGAAATAGGAACCAGAGGGTTCCATAAGTGGGAGAAAAAAAAACAATAGTTGAGAATCACTACAACATTCTGAACACACGACGACCACCACCACCAACCTTTCTATTATTGCTAATAATAAAATCCAGAGAAGCAAAAGACACCAGCCTCTACTTTGAAACACTACCATTACTTCTCAACTAATTGTTATGAGAGCATTGTGTGCGTGTGGGGGGGGGATAGATGTAGGACACTGGGCCTCACTGCGGAAATGACAAGGGGGCTGGGAGATGTGGTTTGCTGTACTTGATAAGACATGTCAAGCTAAGTAAAATTGCTGCCTTCCACACATACAGGCTTGTCCTTTCAGGTGTTGGTACCACTTTAAACACACCCATGCCAGTGCTGCGTAAACACACCCATGACAGAGACACATAAAAAGTACCCAGCACACTGTCAACTGGTTGGCATTAAGAAGGGCATCTAGCTGTAGAAGCCATGCCACAAACAGACAGTTGGAGTCCAGACAGCTCTCTGCTAGCCAGCTCCATATCAAACCGTCCAACCCATGCCAGCATGGAGACTGGACATTAAATGATGATGATGATGACAGACAGATTGACTGGCAGACATAACATGACCTGGCTCTCTACTCGCCCAATCAGTTCAGATGATCTGCATTTTGGTACAAATAACCACTCCTTCCTCAAAGTTTATTTCCTCTGCCATTGTACACCACACTGCTCTCCCTCTCCCTCCCCCTCCCCCTCTCCCTCTCTCTCTCTCTCCCTCTCCCTCTCCCTCCCTCTCTCTCCACAACTCAAAAGGATAAAAGCACTTCCAGATATTTTCTGCTTCAGAAGGAAAACCTATGTCCAAAGTGATTTATTTCACTGTTTGAATTATTTCTATTGTTTCTGTTGCCAGACAAGGACATCACTAAGATTCCTTGTCTTCTACTATTTTACTAAGTAATTAATTATACTGAAAGGAACCTGTTAGAAAAACAACTAATCTAACAAAGACAAGATGTTAATATTCCAAACACTGTTCAATCAGTCAATAGATTAGTCAATGATGTAACCAATTATATATGCTATTTCCATAACCAACTTCGAAAATAATCCCAGATAACTGGAAGGCAGGACATACAATGGAAAGAGAGTGGCAGGGGATGATAATTCACCAGCTTTGTAATTTATTTTTTACAAAGAGATAAGTGATCAAGATGAAAAATTAGGCACAGGTATGGTTGTGGGGTTGAGAAAATTGCTTTGCAGCCACGTAGTTTGGGGATCAGTCCCACTGAATGGCACCTTGGACAAGTGTCCTCTACTATGGCCCTAGGCTGATCAATCCCTTGTAAGTGAATATGGTAAATGGAAAAAGTGTGTGTGCGTGTGTAAGTGCACGCGTGCACAAATGTGTGTGTGTGTGTGTGTGCAAGCATGTGTGCTTGTGTGCACATGACACTCCCTCCACCATTTGACAACTGGAGCTGGTTGGTTCACATCTCCAGGATAAAGTGCTTTAGCAAAAGAGGAGGATTTTAAGTACAAGATTTATAGATATATAAAAAATACTTTTAAAGAAAAAAAACCCTGCCAGCACCAAAAGATGAATGTTAAAACCAAACGACTGTTCCAATCCAATCAGCTGGAAATGAGTAGTGCCAGAAATAGCATAAGCATCTACGCTAAGATAGACCGGTGCCCTGCTCAAGAGTGAGTGGGTATTGACCTTGGTCACTCAGACACATTAGAAATCAAGATAAAGTCTGGACTAATGAACCTGTAAGCTTGTGACAAATCCAAGACTAAGATACTTGCTTCACAGGTCTCAAAATACATTTAATTCTGGCAGAATTTGACCTCAGTAATGAGGAGATGGTTTGGTAAATAAAAATATCAGTTGTGGGTTGTAGACAGGCAGAACTGTTGGAGCAGTAGACAGCATGTATTGCAGTATTTGTTCCCACTCTTTTTTGTTTTGTGTTCAAATTCCAAGAACATTTGTGGCAGACAGAAGATGAAGAAGATGAGTCAGGACACAATCTCAAGTAATAGGGAGGGTTATGCAAGTGGAAAAGAGGATTGGATAGGAGGAGAGGGCTACAAACATGAGACAAAACTTTGAAAGTTAGAGAGGAAACAATGACGCTTTCATCAAAAGGCTATAAAGTAAAAATATAAAAGATATAAACTAAAAGAACATCAGGATTATCTTGGTCTACCAATTCAAAAAAAAAACCTTAAACACATCAAATTGAACACCTAAAGCAACTTAACAAATGACCATTTAAAAAGATATAAACTATTTCAAATATATAACCCTTCCTTTTCAAAACTAAAATATTGAAGATAAAACTGAAGTCAATGTAACATGAAAGAGTACATTAATACTATCCATACCACAGATGCACATTAGCGACTTTTATCTACAGTTATGATAAATGCATCATTCCCAGATAGTCGTAGAATTCCAGAGATGTTTATATGTGCCCTACTTGCTATATTGTGAAACCCCAGAGATGCTTATGTGTCTTTTAACTGGCCATATGGGATTTCACAGCAACGAATAAGAGATGCTTACAAGTGTTTGTGGAATGGATAGTGTTAAATCAAATAGGATTTATACTGTAAAGATTGAAAAGATTCTCCTTACAAAACTTATAAAAAAAAGAAACTGTGTCTATAGAAACAGCTATTAAATCAAAATCACAAATTTTTTAACATCCATTTCTTGAAAAACAAAATTCATTTCACCAGATCCTCTTTCATAAAACCAATTAAATCTGGCTTGATTGTTTTCAAATTAGCATCCAAGAAATTAGAAGTTGTGATGCATTATATTACATTTTACAATTAGTTGGAGGGGACAGTTTTACCGAGTCTGACTTCAGTAACTCACTAATTGCTTCTGGCTCTCCAACTCCACAAACCTAATTATAACACTGTCTGGTAGTTGTGAAATGCTTTATTAACAATATTGTCATAAATGCCATTTTCAACTGCAGAGCATAGAAAATTTTGCATGTGAGTATGTGTATGTATGTGCATAAATTTTAGGTATATGAGTAATTACAACTCATGATAGGTTTTGCATAATTATTTTGCATACATGACTAATTACAACCCACATTTATAGTGCTGAGCATGTGTGTGCATGTGCCTGTGTGTGTACACATGCATTGTATGTATGTGCATATATGTGGGTGCATGTGCCTGTGTGTGTACACATGCATTGTATGTATGTGCATATATGTGGGTGCATGTGTATGCGGGTGCATGTATGTCTGAGCAGTAAGATAGATAAAGTTGAAACACAAAAACTTAATATTTTCTTTTATAAATTAAAATGGAAAAAACTGAAGAAAAAGGAAATGGAAAAAAACTGAAGAAAAAGGAAATGTGAAAAATTAGATGAAGATTATACAAAAATATAAAAAACAAAAAAACTTAAGTGGAAAGGAAGACCAAAGTAAAGAATAAAACAAAATTCTTTTTAACTTCAGAGGATTTGTCCGAATATTTTGGTGGTATATGAGAGAGGAGTTCTTGGGATTTGGGAAGTGTGGAGTCACCTCTTAGCCTCTATTGTTCCCAGGTCTATAGCTGTCCAGGTACCAGTTATAGGTTAATTAGCATGTAACCACCAGAGCCAGGGTATGTTGAAATCATGGGATGCACCTCAGTGAATGTGAACTATTTCAACAGATGAACTTATTGAGTCAATGTCAAATATCATAAGGATGCTGAACAGACAACAAAGTGTTAAAAGCGAGGATCAACCAGAGTTCAGTGAGTGAACTTCTGCTATCGTCTGTGGCCATCGTGTGCACAGACGAGACATTTCAATTAGCAAAAGACCAATGTGATTAAAAGCCAAACCAGATGTTCCTGTCACATTGCTTGATTGGGATGTCTAGCATGGAAGAGTTGTATTGGTTCAGGCAAGTCGCCCAACGGGATGATGATGGAGAGAATGATTTCAGTGATGCAGTCATTGATGGTGGATATAAGGTGAGATTTACATAATAATTCAACCCACATTCACTAGAATATCATCAGAATAAAGATAAAACTTTTAATAATTTACAAACATACGCCAGCTTCTGGCCCATAAGCCTTACTCGAGAACTAGTATATCAGGTCATCCCATAAGTTATGTCCAAATTTTGAATAAAGAAAACAAGTGATCAAATGTTATATTTAATTGAAATTTAATCATCAATGAACTTTCCCTGATTATCTATCCTTCCATCTATTTACAAGCTTTTTAATCCCATCAATGTAAAACTCTTTTGGTTTCAAAGCGAAGAACTCTGAAATGTCAGTTTCAACCTCCTCCTGACTTGCGAAAGTTATGAGCCCCAAATGATTCTGTAAACTACAAAACAAATAGTAGTCTGGGAGAATAAGGTGGAAGAGGAATTCTTTACCAACCAAGCTCTGTGATCTTCAGTGATGTGATCTTTGCAGTGCAGAGTCGCGCATCGTCCTGATGAAACATCACTCCATTTCGATTCACTAAAGCAGGTCTTTTTTGTTCAAAGCTTGGTTCAAATGCTCTAATTGCTGACAGTAGACTTGAGCATTGATTGTTGCATTAGGTGGTAGCAATTCAAAGTGAATTACGCCTTTGCAATCCCACCAGATAGAGAGAAGAACCTTTTCCCATGAAGTTCCCTTCTCAGATGTGGTTGAGCTTTTTCCCCTTTTACCAAGCCACTATTTACAACATTTAACATTTTGATAGAAGATCCATTTTTCATCACCAGTCACAAGTCTATTCAAAAAGGGTGAAATGAGTTCGTGAAAATGGAGAGAAGAGCAGATGTCAACTCGGGATTTGCGGTTGCTTTCAGACAATTCATGAGGCACCCATTTTCCAAGTTTAGGAACCTTTCCAAGTTGTTGAAGATTACGATGAACAGTTGTATGGTTTGAACTAAGTTTTATTGCCAATTCTTCAACTGATAATGCAGGATTTTCTTCAAGTAATGTCTCAAGGATCTTATCATCAAACTCAACTAGACGTCCTGTTCGATCTTCATCTTCAAGGCTGAAATCTCCACTTCTGAATTTTGCAAACCATCTTCTGCAAGTTCTTCCATTCAAGCATTCTTTCCCATAAACTGAGTGTATGTTTTGAGTTGCTTTGGCTGCAGAATTTCCTGTGCCTCAAATGCTCTTTGGATACTTCCATGTTAGAAAGGGTTTTAATCAAAGAAATTTTAATTCTATTATTCTGTAAAATAATATTTAATTAGTTTATATGTACACAAATGCATAAAAATAATTTTTAATTCCATTAGACGTTCAAAAATACTATTAAATTTCATTCAATCTTAAAAAAGGCAAAATCGGACAGAACTTATGGGATGACCTGACATAATGCCCTTTACTCCTAAAGTTGGATGGGCTTCTGCCATCTTTACTCATGCATTTCTTACCCACTTCTCTCTCCTTTCATCACTCTAGTTGTGTCCAACCCTGTACTTAATAGCCTGGCACAAATATCTTAAATGCAGTCCTTCTTCCTCAGAATGTTCTATGTCTGCTCATCATGTCTTTCTTACAAGTGTTGACCTCCAAAATTTTAAGAGGAACATGAATGGCATTTATATCATTAGTCTTTGATAGCTATCCAAAGGTCACAGGCACTTCCTCTTTCTCCAGACCCAGTAAGTAGAAAAAAAACTTAGTCTAGAAGACTAAGTTTGATAGGTTAAGTGAGAAAAAAGGATTAAGAAAAGTGGTTAATTAATGCAGAACTTTGAGAGATGACTGCTGCTGCTGCTGCTGCTGCTTAACTGTAAGTGAGCAAAGCTAGGATAAGGCATTCCAACCTCGACCACCTCGTTTTTTGTATGTGCAAGGAACCCAGAACATGATCCAACATGTTTTCTAGTAATACAGTGCAGTGAAATTTAAGGGCCAATATTATATAGTGATGCATTGTGTGGTAACTGTGAGAGTGTATGCACATGCACACAGTAGTTCTTACATTGTGATAAAATGGTGTGTATGCACGTGGGTGGGGGGAGAGAGAAAAAGAGAGATGTAGTGTTTATATTGTGGTATTGTGCTGTGTGGTGACTGTGTGTGTGTTGTAGTGTTTATATTGTGATAGTGCAGTATTCAGTGACAGTGGGGGCCACTGGGATTACATTGTGGTTAATTATTTTAAATCAAACACTGACAATAACAGTATTAAAGTGAAATCACAGGGTCAATATTTACATAAATTATTATAATGATATAAGGCTAAAGAGTCAGCTTTTGTCTTCGAAACACAAAAGCCCATTGTATTGCTTAAACATAACAGATTTGAACATCCCCCCCCCCCCCACGAATTAAAATATATCATTGTGAAGGGTCATTTTTCTCTAAAGAAAAACTGAGCTAATTACTAATATGTTGTCAATAAGTTTTTGTTTCAGTGAGGTTTGGTTCCTAAGTGTCCATGAACCTATCACAATGACAATAACACTTGACATTTGTTTCACTGGTCAAGTGTTTGGTTATCAAGAAGGAATTATGAAGCAACTGTCAACTCAAGAATCTAAAAAAGATTAGCCAGTTCATCAGCTAAGAAGACTGAAAGTTGACCTTTTTTTTGACACATGTATCCTTAACTTATTATTGTACTTGCATGAGGTCATAAACAGAGAGCAAGACTGTTTTCTGTTTAGTATATCAAAGTATTCACACACACACACACACACACTCTCTTTCACTCTCTCTCTCTCCCCCTTCCCATAACCTACTGTCTATTTCCTCTCTTCTGCTCACCTTCTTGTCTCTTCCATAAGAGTTCACTTTGGCACTCCTTCACTACTTTCATCTTCCTCTCATCTATTCCTACCAGGGGCTTCCATGTATTTCCTCTAAAGCAAGATACCCATACATGTCCCTCTCTCATACTTTCAGTCTTTCACCTCCTGGCATAAAGCTACCTCAAATAACACCCCACCACCACCTGCCCACTTAGTAGCAGAAGCTTTTTCCTTGTCCTCTTTTTTTTTTTTTTTTTTTTTTGTCATGCAAGTTGCCTTGGCAACCTCACCAGTGCTGATGGTATACACTGCAATGTGGTCAGCATTAGGAAGGATATTCAACCATAGAAACCATGACAAAGCTGACACTGGAACTCGGTCCAGCTCTGCAGATCACTGAATCCTGTAAAACGGTCCAACTCATGACAGCATGGAAAAAGACGATGATGACAACGATGATGATGATGATGATGATGATGATGATAATGATATTTCAAACTTGCAGATAATTTGTCTCTCCTTTCTGACAATAATACTTCATGGACTGTAAAGTCCATGTAGCATTGCCATACAACCTTTCTCATCTGCAAGATTTCAGTTACATAACATACCTCATCTTTAAGATGACTTCATGTTCCACAATCATCTGTAGTACTTCAGTCTCCAGTCATGCAACAATATATCACAGATTAGAAACCTACAGAAATTATTATTATCACAGTTACTAATTCTGGCCTAGATTTTATTCCTTAAAGTGTAGTTAGTAGAAGAATAAAAGCATTTTTTTTTGTTTTTGTTTTGTATGAATGAATTTTATTGCAAGCAAAAACAGTTCTCTATATTGATTGACTATGTGCTTGACATTGGAAATATACCAAAACAATAGTAGTATCTTTGAATTATTGCTCCGTTATGGAAAGATATTCTACCATGTGTGTAGACAAGTGTGTGAGAAAAGATGGTAGCAGCTATTGAAAAAGAAGGGTGGTGTTTCAATGTTATTAGATTAAAAGGTGATTGAAACAAATAACAAATTTGTTATTTGTTTCAATTAAGTAGATGTGACAGACAAGAAAAAGATGCAAGTGAATCAGCCAACAGAGGTGAGTGAGCAAAACAACCAACAAGAGGGGAGCAAGTGAGACAGCCAACAGAGGTGAGTGAGCAGAGGGGAGCAAGTGAGACAGCCAGTGACCAAGAGACAGACAAACAGATGTAAGACAGACAACAGAAGCTACTGAGATAAATAATGAAAGAAAAAGAAGGCAAAAACTGTAAAAGAGATCTAATACCCGTCCAGCCTAGCCCATTAGGGAAAACAGACAAAACGATGATAATGATGTTTTCTTAATGACTAAGAACAAATGAAGGAAGGACTCAGTATATGATGTAAATAACTGCTTAGATTATCATCTAAAAATGATGCATCAAGTTATGTCCCATAACATTAGAAATAGACATCCATAGAACAAGTACCAGTGTGCAATATATATTGAGGGTTTATAGGGCAGGGGGTAAGGGTAAAGACTCCCTTCAGTCATAAATGACTATGGGAATGCACCTAGAAAATTACCCTCCAAAGTACAAGTCTGGGCAAGGTTATTTATAGAAGACAAGCCCCCCCCCCTTCTCCATGCCACTGAGGCTGTCCAAGGCAAAGGCTGATACAGCTTGACACCAGTGCTGTTGCAACTCATTTCTGAGTGAACAGGAGCAATGCAAAATAAAGTGTCTTGCTCAAGAACACAACACACAGCCCTGTGCCCAATGCTCTAACCACTGAGTCATGCACCTTCACACTGGGGGTTAACAGGATTGGCTAAAACCTATAAAGGCAGTGCAGTAGCATGGCTACATCCAGTGAAATCAATGTTATGCAATGACAATTTTATTTATTCCATAGATAACTGGTTAAATAGAAGAAAATAACAGGCCAATTGGGAGTTTCAATATGAAACCTTAATCATTGAAAAAGTTCAGACATTCACTGCCCTAGATCCCACTCTTTATACACCAGGTCTTCGGGAAGAAGAAAAAAACTGTTGTAAATGGACAGTCATGGTTGGACCGTCTGAGATCGAGATCGATGAACACGGACCAACTTGGAGTCAAACAAGCAACAGAGTACTCCCAGTTTGCTTCATCCTTCAAACAATGGGCAATCAATTCTTTTAACATCGTAGAGAAGTAGAATTGGGAGTTGGGATCTATCTACACTCTCTGTCCTTTCTGGAAGTAATCAGAAATTAAAAATACTGAGTATTTTTAATCTTCTAAGGGCTTCATTTTTCGGTGTCTCTACAAATTCATTTCATATCATACTACATACTATCATAACAAATCATATTTCATTTGAGACCAAACCTCAAAAACAGTCAAAAGTTATTTTGATACTATCTATAGTCATACAACCTTCTTCTTCACCCTTCATGTTACACTAACCTACATTTATCTATCTATCTATCTATCTATCTAGATACCATAGGTAGTAATTTGTTGGAATAAAACCATTTGGAACGCACTATGTTTATTATGAAAAATATGCTAAAATATGATAAATCCTGAGCAACCATTCAACTATTTTCTTTTAGCTTCAGTATCAAAGTTTTCCTTCTAAGCATAGACAAAGCCCATACAAATATTCTTCAGCTATTGATTACAAACCGAAACATCGCATGTACATTAACCTGTTAATTTATGGTGCCTAAGACACAAACTCATTAGTTAGAGACCGTGTCATTAAAGTGACCATGCATGCAGAATTGTGTCTGCATTTAAGAGCTGAGTTGTCCTCACAATGGTCACATGCTGTTTATGTGAAGGAGTCCACAATTTATTGATTTCAAACCGAAATATCGCATGGAAGCATGTTTTCAAGTGCTTCTTGCCAAGTCTTTTTTTTCATGTAGATTTCTCTCGTGGTACTGTTGAGCATACTCACAGGCTTAATTTATCACATAGGTGTAGTTCCTACGTCTGCTGATTGTTCAGCGTGGTAGCAGCAGCACCGACAGCACTCTCAGTATGTCCCCTGAGAGATTTTTGGTGTGTTCAAAAATCATACCCCAACCCCCGCCACTTTTCCATGACAAGGTTAGGGCCTAGAATCTTCCAAATAGACACATGACATGTCACTTAGTCAAATTATCCCATCATTTACTCCACAAATGTTTTGTTGTCAATGCTGCCCTTCCCTGTATCACGTTTCAACTTAACTGTACCATACATACAAACTAGGCCTTTTAAATCCTGAACAACACCTGGTATGTCAGCTAGTATATGTATATATGACAGGCTTCTTTCAGTTTCTATCACGTGTGTGTGTAAGTGTATATATATGTACATGTGCAACAGAATGCTAGTGTGTTGAGAGAAAGGTTAGGCATAAAAGGAATTAAACGTAGTGCACAAGATAGAAGACTGTCCTGGTTTGGTCATATGATGTGGATGGATGCTGACAGCTCTGTAAAGAAGTGCAGATAACTCAAAGTAGATTGAATTTGTGGGAGGAGACCCTGGAAGACATAGGACGAAGTACAGAAGAATGATCTCAGGACATTGGCCCTTAAGGAGGAGATGACAAAGGACTGAGACCCATCCTCCACAGCAGAAGGTTCAATACCACTTCCCCTGCTGAAGAGGATTGGCCTACAAGAGCCCTCTGCTGGTGCCACATACAAAGCACCCATGCCACTGACAAGTAAGTGCACCTGTGCCAGCAGCACATAAAAGTGCCCCATGCTGGTGTCATGTAAAAATATCCAGCACACACTGTAAAGTGGTTGATGTTAGGAAGGCATCCAGCCATAGAAACCAAGCCAAAGCAGACTTGAACTTGGTGCAGTTCTCTGGTTTGTCAGCTCTGCTCAAACCGTCCAACCCATGCCAGCATGAAAAACAAACATTAAAGGATGATGATGATTAATATATATTGTGTACCAAATCCACTCACAATGCTTTGGTCAGCCCAGGGCTATAGTAAAAGACACAGGAAGCTTCTTTACCACACAGCCACATACATATTTGTAAAAGTAACAGTCTCTGATACTTCAGCTCTCTCAATTTATAAAAATCTTTTAACTTTGTAAAAAGTACAATAAAACTTCCTAAAATTTCAATGAGAGAAATGTAGGCAACGGAATGGAGACCAACATAATGGGAAAAGGCAAAGAAAGAGGGAGAAATAATAAAAAAAAAAAGCACTAAACAGATCTCATTTCATAAACACCAATCTCAGTGAAAATTTCAACATGATACACATATTAATCATTTGCTGAAAAATAAATAAGTAGAACAATTTCTAAATAAAAAAAAGAGCAGAGTCAATATCACAACCATTCCAAAGAAGTTAAGATCAGCATAATGAACATGTTTTCCTTCTAGATTCATTTTGGGTGTGGTTAAATATTTTACAAATGTCTGGGGTGAAGTTTAATCTGTTGCTAGGTTTAATACCACCCCCAACACCCCTGGTCCTCCATGCTTTCAGTTGGGTCTACTCTGATCAGCATTCAACCTGAAGATTCTTTCTTTCTCGCTGACCATCAAGTCTCAAGGACATTTAAACTGGACACGAGCACCATTCTTCCTCCTCTGAGTGAGTCATTGCAAAAAAAAATAAAAATAAATAAATTTCAACAAGATTCTCTTCTCTCAATAGTAACAACAATGACCTACTAAAAATAGCAGCCAAATCTCCTTCAGATCAACTCACTATACAATCTTGAAATAAAAAGGATACACTGAACAACATAGTCCCAGGTACACGATACTAGACAGAATGATCATAGCAAAAGAGCCTTTAACTGCAGGCTTGCTAAGTCAAGGCTGACCAGGGGTTAAACAACAAGGAAGGGCACATTTCACAAGGCAGTCCAAGAAAACCATGTGGTCATGGTTGGAATGTCAGAGGATAAGTTTACTCAATCAGAGTTGCCCTGGGTTAAACAACAACCTCTTGAGAAGATCTTTTCACTGAAGAATCTTGAACAGACTTCATTCCTTCTCCACAATTTTTCTTCTTCTCTGAAGGACATTGGTTGGATTATTAGTTGCACTGATCTTAACATTTTGGGAGGGTCTACAAAAGTCATGGCCACTGAACAAGTTCAAAGCGGTTTGATGGACACTGACATGACAGAAAATAAAAATCTGTCTCCAAGAGTGTAAGCATGGGTGTGTGGCAAAAAGTTTACTTCCCAACCACATGGCTCTGGGATTAGCCCCACTGTGTGGAATTTGGGGCAAGTGTCTTCTACTATAGCCTTGGTCTGGCCAAAGTCTGGTGAATGGATTTAGTAGTTGGAAACTGAAAGAAGCCTGTCATACACACACACACACATATATATATATATATATATCAATGTGCATGTGTCTGTGTTTGTTCCCCCACCACTGCTTGACAACCGGTGTTGGTGCGTTTGTGTCCCCATAACATAGTAGTTCAGCAAAAGAGATAGAATAAGTACTACTTATTAAAAAAAAAATAAAAGTAGTACTGGGGTCAATTCATTCGACAACAAAATTCAAGGCGATGCCCCAGCATGGCCACAGTCTAGTGACTGAAATAAGTAAAAGACAAAAGATAGATACTCGTTTACTTGTTTCAGTCATTTGACTGCGGCCATGCTAGAGCACTGCCTTTAGTCGAACAAATCGACCCCAGGACTTATTTTTGTAAGCTTAGTATTTTTTTCTATCGGTCTCTTTTGCCAAACCGCTAAGTTACAGGGACGTAAACACACCAGTATCGGTTGTCAAGTGATGTTGGGGGGGGGACAAACACACAAACATACATATATATATATATACACGACGGGCTTCTTTCAGTTTCCGTCTACCAAATCCACTCACAAGGCTTTGGTCGGCCCGACGCTATAGTAGAAGACACTTGCCCAAGGTGCCACGCAGTGGGACTGAACCCAGAACCATGTGGTTGGTAAGCAAGCTACTTACCACACAGCCATTCATATATATATATATATATATACATACACACACACACACACATACATGTGTGTGTGTCCATGTTTGTCTCTCCTTGTCTTGACATTGCATGATAGTTGTAAATGAGTGTCACTGTCATACAAGCAGTGTCATTCATTTCCAATATTCTGCAAAAACATGTCTGGCCATGGGAGAAATATTAGCCTGCTTGGAAACAGGTGAGGGTTGGTGACAGGAAGGGCATCCAGCCATAGAAAGAAATCTGCCTCAACAAGGATTCGACAGGTCCTCCTCATCTGACATTAAAGTTTTTTGTTTTCACTGCAGCTTCCTTGGCAACCCCTACATCTGACTCTCTCTCTCACATGCATTCCTTTGACCCAGGGAGGCCGGGGCAAAAGAAAACCTTTGATAAATGTGCAAGGACAACCAGTATACCTTATATATATATATATATAAGGTATGTATCAATGTGTGTGTGCCTTTGTGCATTCATTCGTCGTCGCCCCCCCCCACACACACACACACACTGACTGACAACCAGTGTTGGTGTGTTAACGTCCCCGTAACTTAGCAGTTCAGCAAAAGAAACGATCGAATAAATACCAGGCTTTACAAAAGAAAAAAAAAAAGAACTGAGGTTGATTCATTCGACTAAAATTCTTCAAGGTAGTGTCCCAGCATGGCCGCTGTCTTATGAATGAAACAAGTAAAAGAATTTTAAAAAAACAAACAAAAGAATTATTTTCGAAACTAATTGAAACAGCCTGGGTGTTTCATTAGAAATGATACAACGAAAGTGTCGAATCATCCATGGATGGGATTACCATTGTCTTACGTTTGACCACCAATCACAGGTCCACAGAGATTACTCACTCTTATTATAGGGACAGATGAATATCTTCCAATAAGTTGGGATAGCATTGCATTTCATATGTTAAGCATATTGTCCAAGGATGCAGTGGATTTGTTGACAGTCATTTCATAACTGCAACGTTGCCATGACTACCACAACTCTTAGCTACCATGACTACTATAATGAAAGAGAGGAGAAGAAAATATATGGTCTGAGAATGGGATGGGATGGTCAAACTTGGAATGTCTTCAGTCATAAAGTCAGCTCAATAAGGTGAAAACTGGAGCTAATCCTTTCTATACCACCACCACAGACCCATCATCATTGTCACTGTGAACCAATGGGGAAGGTCTCTACATAGTCACTTGATATATTAGAAATAGCAGCCAAATCTCCCTTATATTTTTGCACTAAAGTCTTAAAAACAAAAGAAGTAAAAAAAGACATCGAATAATATTCACTAG
This sequence comes from Octopus bimaculoides, assembly GCF_046866305.1. Lineage (NCBI taxonomy): Eukaryota > Metazoa > Mollusca > Cephalopoda > Octopoda > Octopodidae > Octopus > Octopus bimaculoides. The sequence goes on along the minus strand of NC_142937.1, from coordinate 538,955 downwards.
GATACACTACATGAATCAGTTAAGGTGGTCATAGGTAGAATGTCTGATTATAAGTCAGCCCAGTCAGGACCGACGAGAGCAGGGGTTATCAATCCAATTTTTATTTTATATATAGACCTCTGTGATTGCTATTTTATTCTGGTCCATCCCCACCACCACTATAGTCACTCAATGTTGAAAACCTAGTTTCATAGAAATTCTTTTCTAAACGCCTATTTTGTTTTTCATGCATTAACTTGTGTAGATTGAATTGTGTGGAATGCTAGAGAAACCAAGCTGTTTCTTGCAATACATACATCTAAACCCTTTTTTTTTTCAGGGGTCCTGAAAATCCTATTGTGAATCCCCAACTTACTATTTTATTGAGTGGACCTCCAAAAATCTTATATTGACCCTCAGGGGCCATATTGACCCCATTTGAGAACCACTAGAGGCTATGCAAGAAGTACACTTGGTCACCATAACAAGCTCTCCTCCACTAATATTACCCTAATTTGCAGAAGCAATTTTATAGGAACGACATATTTGATAGCGTATCTAAAGATACATACATGTGATCACCAGGTTTTACACACACACACACACACACACACACACACACACACACACAGTAGTTCAATACAATGAAAAGCATGCGTATATGTAAATACATGAATGTCCCAACATGGACACAAATAAGATAGCTGAAACCAATAAGTGCATGAGCATGTTGTATTGTGTCGATGTCTATATAGTGTCTATTAGTGTTCTTTATCATACATTTAGATAATGCGTGTGTGTAATATGTGAACACGCACACGCACATAACTAACTACATTCTAAATAACAATTTCAAACATTCAGCTATTATTCACTTTCAAATTCCATGACATCACTCGACAGTAGACCACATCATGCAATACCACCATCAACAAGTCTGCCACTCCTACAACATCCGCGTCACACCACCACCACCTTCATTACCGTCATACCGAACAGAAAAATGCTGAAAATATATAGCAGCATCACAGTGTTTACGGAGAGAACGGGGGGGGGGGTGAGAAGCGTAGTAATTTCAATAATTTCTCTTTGTTTTTTTTTTTAGAGTCGGTACATTAAGTACAAAGCACATACACATAATGCCATGCCCCCCCCCCCCCCCACACACACACACAGAACATAGATATGCAGATAACATACGTAAATTTCATCTCACCCTCTTCATTTAACTAATGTCTGTATTTACAGCATTTTTCCTTCTTTTTTTTTTATCCAGCCAGAGGCAAAATGATTCCATTCATTGAGTGGGCCAGCAGATCTTGGCAATCTTCATACATATATATCTACGCGTGTGCGTGCGTGCGTGCGTGCGTGCGTGCGTGCGTGCGTGCGTGCGTGCGTGCGTGCGTGCGTGCGTGCGTGCGTGCGTGCGTGCGTGCGTGCGTGCGTGCGTGCGTGCGTGCGTGCGTGCGTGCGTGCGTGCGTGCGTGCGTGCGTGCGTGCGTGCGTGCGTGCGTGCGTGCGTGCGTGCGTGCGTGCGTGCGTGCGTGCGTGCGTGCGTGCGTGCGTGCGTGCGTGCGTGCGTGCGTGCGTGCGTGCGTGCGTGCGTGCGTGCGTGCGTGCGTGCGTGCGTGCGTGCGTGCGTGCGTGCGTGCGTGCGTGCGTGCGTGCGTGCGTGCGTGCGTGCGTGCGTGCGTGCGTGCGTGCGTGCGTGCGTGCGTGCGTGCGTGCGTGCGTGCGTGCGTGCGTGCGTGCGTGCGTGCGTGCGTGCGTGCGTGCGTGCGTGCGTGCGTGCGTGCGTGCGTGCGTGCGTGCGTGCGTGCGTGCGTGCGTGCGTGCGTGCGTGCGTGCGTGCGTGCGTGCGTGCGTGCGTGCGTGCGTGCGTGCGTGCGTGCGTGCGTGCGTGCGTGCGTGCGTGCGTGCGTGCGTGCGTGCGTGCGTGCGTGCGTGCGTGCGTGCGTGCGTGCGTGCGTGCGTGCGTGCGTGCGTGCGTGCGTGCGTGCGTGCGTGCGTGCGTGCGTGCGTGCGTGCGTGCGTGCGTGCGTGTGTGTGTGTGTGTGTGTGTGTGTGTGTGTGTGTGTGTGTGTGTGTGTGTGTGTGTGTGTGAGAGTAAGCAATCAGAATGATTCGCTCATGTGTATATTTCTCGTATGACAACAGACACTAAGGCAATCATGTTTCTTCCACTCTGCCTGGCAAGCAGGAATGAAAATAGTTGTTATAGTAACAGTAGCACCAACAGCAATAGCAGACAAGTCGAGCTTTCAGGTGTAGTAGGGAGAACTGCATGGATGCAGATAGTGAAGGGAGTCGAGGTGGGCAAGCGAAAAGACTACGATCGGTTAGGATAGGAGACCTAGCCTATTTGGGTTAAGGTTACATAATAGCCGTGTAAAAGGGGCAGGCGTGACATTCGAGAGAAACTGAGTGTAAATTTCAATTTGCATGTTTCATACACAGAATTTACACAATACAATAATAAAAAAAAAGAAAGAAACCTTTATCACTATGTCTACACAGACCCACACGGAGCAGTAATTGAGTTTCTGTCGATTTCAGTGATGAGTATCCCAGTCATTTGAACAACTGCACTACCTATTCATTGAAGTATTGAATAAGAAAATAACTGGCTGAATATTCCATAGACAGGGAGTGTAGAAATCTTCAGGTAGAAACAACATGACCTTCTCAATTACTAGTAGCGCCCATCCAATGGACTTCCATACAGTTTTGTGTCTACTCAATATAACCCACAAGAGAGAAGTCGAACCCTCAAAGTCCCATGGCTCTGGCCTAAGGTGCTGCTCCAAGAAAATATCCTTTGATTATCGAAACCTTATGAGTGAAATTTAGAAGACTGATGCTTTGCTCCTGTTTTCTAAAGTGATGGATTTAAATGTCATGGGGATGACATAAAATGGTCCTTGGGTACAGAACTCAGAGGAGGCCTGCCACTCAATATGCACCACAGAGGCATGATCCATGGAGTGGTCATGAAAACCAGTCCAACTGCTTGAGGGGTTAAGCAGGCTATATGCCTCAAAGGTAAGTGTGGGAGAACAAGAGACCAACAAAGTTAACTGTAGATAAACCATCAGAATGCAATGGGAAAGTGCTGCTATATCTTTCTCAAGAAAATTCCGGAATCTGATGACTGATGCCTGAAGGCATGGGACATGAAGTGAGGGAAAGAATAGATTAATCATTGATTTAACACCTCCACCACCTGGCTCTTAGGTACCTTCAGAGAAGTTTGTTCAGTTGCAAGAATTTGAGCCAAATCACAAGTCTGAAGACAAATTCCTTTTCTTTCAACAGTTTTAAAGGATCCCCAGCTAATTAAATTATGAACAAAAAAATGTTGTCATACATGTGTTGGGTAGTATTTTCTATTAATATACAACAAAAAAAACAACATATATATACTCAAATATACACATATACATATATGCTTAAACATAAAATGTTTTCACACACATAAATACATAGATAACATACAAACACACACATAATATACACATAACATACACACCTATACACACACACAATATGAAATCGAATGAACTAAGCTAAAACAGAACACACGTTACTTCCTGAAGTGTCAAGCACTTTTATTTTGTCTTAAAAACCCTTCTTCTTACCAACAACGAAACACACAAGAATATGAGTATACACACAAATATTAGCATACAGCTATCCACACATACATATACATGCAGCACACAATATACAATCTGAAGCAACTGTGCACACACATACACATATGGAATAGCTCTCGGTAACGAAAAGAAATATGACTTTGACACTACATTGTACTTTTAGACAAAAATATGTGTGTGTGTGTGTGTGTGTGTGTGTGTGTGTGTGTGTGTGTGTGTGTGTATGTATGTGTATGTGTGTGTGTGTATGTATGTATATATATGTGTGTATGTATGTATGTATGTATCAATTACAGAATTTAATAGAGAAAGCCAAAGTCAAGTAAGACTGAACACTGGTCATGAATCTTTCTCGGCAGGCATTATACAGGCAGAAGGAAACAAAAATGAACTGATGGAAAATAGCTGAAACTGAAAATTGAAACTGTCACAGAGAAAATGTATGCTAATAGATTAATTACCCTCCTCCCCATGGTCTACAACACTCATTCCTGCCTGGATCTTAATATAGATGGCATCTGAATTATTGAATTTCTAAAGAAGTGTATTTTTCCCCTGCCAACAAATAGATATTTCTGAATACATTTACTCAGTGAATTGTTTAACAAAGTTTGCTAAAGTCAGTTACAGATGTGGCTGTGTGGTTAAAAAGTCTGCTATGTAAATTATGTGCTTCCAGGGGTTCAATCCCACCTTGTATAGCATTTTGGGCAACTGTCTTCTAAAGCCTTATTATAAAAAAATTTCTTAACCTCTTAGTGTTCAGATCACTCTATAAATGTAATGCTTATTTATTCAAATTGTTTTGAATTTATTATGAATTATCTCTTAGCTTCAAGATTTTGATGGTGTGGTTAATTACTTTTACAATGACATTCTAGGATAGGTGCAAGAGGCCAGATCTGGCCAGTCTGAATGAAAAACAGGTGAAATATTTGAGCTGGACACGTCCGGTTTAAATGCTACAGGGTTAAATGAAAACTAGGGATAACTGTCAGGTAAGTTGTTTTTAGTTTACCATATTTTCTGGCATATATGTCAATTCTTCGTATATAGTGGAAACATTCAAACATCGTCATCATCCATCATTACCATCATTTGATGTCCATTGCCCATGCTGGCATGAGTTGGGCAGTTTGACCAGGGCTGGCAAGCTGGGAGGGGGGCTGCACCAGACTCCATTCTGATTTGGCATGGCTTCTACAGCTGGACACCCTTCCTAATGCCAACCACTTTACAGAGTGTGCTGGGTGTTTTTTACATGGCACCACATAGGTGCTGTTATGTGGCACCCCATGGATGTTTTCATGTGGTATCACACGGACACTTTTACATAACACCACATGTCTTTGTAAATCCTGCTGCATTTCACATGGATTCTGAGGTCTTGGTGTAAAAGTTGATCTAACTTTTATGGGCTGTAAATTTGGGTCTGAAAAATTCAACTTATATGCCAGAAAATACAGTGGGATGTTTTTTTTTAGTCAAGCACACAGTTGCATGCAACTAGGAATAAGAACTACGTGGATTAAGGACCTGTCTTCCTTTTAACCAGTCTTGGAATTCCTTTCAGGTCCATCAAAACTGGCAGGAGCAAGGGAGGACCTTAATATGTGTGTGTGTGTTTGAGGGAGAGAGAGAGAGAGAGAGAGAGAGAGAGAGAGAGAGAGAGAAAGAGAGAGATGGCTGTGTGGTTTTGAAGTTCACTTTGCAACCACATTTTCAGGTTCAATCCTACTATGCGGCACTTTGCATAAGTGTCTTCTAGCTCTGGGTTAACTAAAGCCTAGTGACAGGATTTGGCAGAGAAACTGCAGGAAGTCCATCATGTGTGTGTGTGTGTGTGTGTGTGTGTGTGTGTGCGTGTGCGCGCGTGCGCACACGTGAATGAGAAGAAATGTTGATATGCCATGCTTGTTTACCACTTGAATGAAATGGTGGTACGGTTTACATTCCTTGTTGACAATGTGACCAGTTGCTCTTTGCTTTTGAAGACCCCTGTAATACACACAAAACAAAATCCTTCACATAATAATCCTTTTTACTATAAACAGAACCTGACACTAGCAAAAGCATCCAGCTGTAAAATCCTGTCTCAAGTAAGTTCCTGTCCAAACCCATACTAGCATAGAAAAACAGATATTAAATGAACAAACCAATATAAAGGAGAGACTTAAGAAGTCAGAAACATGTAGAAACTAATTCAGAGTGTCATCTCTCATGTACTTAACACTATATATATATATATATATATATATATATATATGTGTGTGTGTGTGTGTGTGTGTATATAGTTCAAATTTACAGAAAGCAAAATATGAAGACAGGTGAAGGGATTAGTGGAAGGCAAGAGCGACAACAATCTCGGAGAGACTCTGGGCACTGAGAAGGCAACTATGGACAATTTCCAGAAATATCTAGCCTGGCAGTGCTACCGGGTGGCGATGCCAGTTCGTGATAAGCTCTACATGAATGGATGTGCAGTCAGACGGTCTTGTCCGAAGTGCATGCAGAGAGGGGAAACCATTCTGCATGCACTAGTACAGTGTCTGTTCATTGCTGACTCATGGAGCTTTGTCGAACAGTTATTGTCATTTGTAGGACAAATCTGGCTATTGCCAGAGTCCGTTGAGAAGATTGCCCCGCCTCCTTCTTTTGACCGGGAAGGAAAGGCAGTTTTTCTCTGTCTGGTGGCTATGATGAAAGAGGTTGCATGGTGGATGCAATGGAAAGGGTTGAAGATGGGCACCTTCCTCTATGGCCAAGGCCTCATTGACTTTTTCAGGTTCAACCTAAAATGGAAGGTGAGACTGGAGAGGGAGGTGCTGTCACCCAGTAAGTTTGTCGAAAGGTGGGTGAATATAGTGAGGATGGCCCATGTGAATTGACCTACTCTAAGTGTGCACCTGCAGGCTGGATGGAGTGAGGAGGAGAGAGGTGCCTACTTGAGGTGCCTTGGTGTTTAGGGGCCCAAATTGGGTGAGGTTGCTTTGGCCACCTCGTCATAGATCTCCCCCTTATTGGGGAATTATATATTGTTAATTGTTAATTATTGTGTTTTGCTGTTTACACGTTAACCTCATTGTCCCTCATTTGTGTATCGTCCGTTCTGTTTTGTGTTCAGCCCTGGTGGCCAATAAAGAAAGAATTATTATTATTATTATTCAGTTTGGTTTAAATTTGAAATCCTTTAAAGTGAGACCTGTTACATTCAGAATTTACTGTATTTATTTTATTAACCGCAGAAGGATGCGAGTGTGTGCTGTTTCGACTCAGGTCAGCTCTGATTAAATCAGACCTATCTATAAACAAAGCACTCCATCCATGACAATTTCATTTTCAATCAATGATTCCAGTGCTACATAATTTAATGTGGCCTTGTATGTACTTTAATTTGGTGTTGTTTGATAGGAATTAGGTTACATACTATTCATAGTGATCGTGTATTGGTGAATGAAAGGCTCAAGTGAACATCCCAGTGGAACATGAAGGCATGTAACCAAATACCTTAGGAGATTTCAACTTCACATTCCTGGCACCTTGCAATCTTGTTAATTAATAGAAACAGTGAGGGGGGGGGGCTCATATAAGCAATGAAAGTGAATTTAAAAACTTAGATCGAGTAAGATTATTCATGCAATCAGTAGACAAGAATCTCTGTCTGGTGAGGATGGAAAGGGGACAGAGTAGTTCAAAAGCCTAAAAGCAATAAGTAAAGGATATAATTTCAATAAAAATCAACCTTGTTTAAGTTAGTGAATGCTGCCATAACCCTTGCCTTCAGTTCATTTTTGGTGTTACAAGGAGTTTTGTTGGTCTCTCGCTCAACTGCACTCAACACATAATAATTAAGGGCATTGCAGTGTGGGGAGTTAGGTGACCAGATGTCAGGGGTGGTGTGGTCTAGGAAATTGTCTGGCAGCCAACATTGGGTCCTCCTGCTTGTGTGGCATGGTGCAGAGTCCTGTTGCCAGACATAGAGTCTTCCAACAGCCACCCTCTAGACCCAGGGCAGCAGTACCTCCTCCAGGCACTTGATGTAGGCCTCCGTGTTGAGTCTGAGACCGTATGGGAAGATGAATGGAGGCATAACGTCGCCATTACTAGTGATCACTCCAAACACCATGATGTTGACTGGATGTTTGATTTTTATCACCCTCAGTACATGTCCTCAGATTGACACCCAAGCACTCTGAAATGTTTGTATTGGCACTTCCAGCACGAATGCCAAGCAGTACAGCATGTCGTTTCCAAATTTCTGGCGGACTGACTTGCATCATGGTGCTGTTTTACTCACAGATGGTGCCCAACTAAGCCTACAATACTAATTGAATGTGCAAAATTAAAAATATAAAACGGCGACAATTTACCCATCGCACCCTGTATGTTTTTATATATATATACATATATATATATATATATATATATATATATATATATATATATATAATGTGTGTGTGTAGGAAATGTAGTTATACTGGTTCTGAATTAGACCAAAGGAGAAAATACTTAGTGGATAGTGGAGCATTCTGCAAAGTAAGTACAAATACAGGAAGGTCTCATTGCATGTGATAAAGTAAGTAGAAAAAAGTCTTCTTTCAACTAAGATCATCTGAGCAATTGGTAAACAAAGACTTCCTCTCAGTGGGATTTAAACAAAGGAGAATTGAAATTTTTGGAAAATATAAGAAATGCAATATAGGAATGGATCTAGTGAGATCTTTGATGCCCATTTTTCAGCGCTAGCATTAGTAAAACAAGAATTAATATTGCCCCTGGATAACCCAAGCTTTGCAGGTGTATTTGGTAGACTGAAACTGAAAGAAGTGCATTGCGTGTATGCATGTACCCATGTCTTGACATTACATGGTGGTTGTAGAAGAGCAAGCAGCACTGTCACATAAGTGATGTTCAATTCTAGTCTTGCATGGAAATGGTACCTAGAAGAGCATCCAGCTATGGAAAATATACCTAAACAAATTCTGTCTGACCCATATAAGCATGGAAAAGTAAAATTAAATGATGATAATTGTTATATTTATTCTGTATGTATATATATATATATATAAATAATATATAAATATATGCATATATATACACACATATATGTACATACTTACATATATGTATATATACATGCATATATGGGTACAGGACATAAAAAAAAACTTAGACAAAATGAGAAACAAGAACATAAAAAACAAAAACATAGAAAACAAACTATTTTTTCAAACAACGAAAGAAACAAACAGAAATGAGACAGGCAACATAACGAACATTCCCTTCATCAGTTGTCCACTCCACACACACACTCGTCCTGGGTAAGATTAAATTGCAGAAGTAGTGAGGCCCTGACTCAGGAGTTGCAGGGTATTGAGGTGGGTGGAGCTATCTCTTAGCCACAATTATTCCTGGGTCTGATCTGGCCTGGAATAGTAGCACTTGTCAGTTATGGGTTAATTAGCACGTTAAGGAAGAAGCTCCAAGCTCAAACCTTCATTGCATTGAGAGTGCGATGAGAAAGGAAAAACCTAAGCGAGTCAACCTCGATAGTAAATCAAGCAAAGGAGTCCTTTGAGTGGTCCTGTGCCCGTTCTGATACCGTTCTACCAACTCCAGGGTAGATGGAGCTCTCCAACCCTGTAAGGTAATTCACCTAGAAGGCCACTCCAATAAACAGATTGCTTGTCACTGCAGCCATTGAGCCACTGTGATCAATCCAGCCTCCAAATCTAAAGAGCAGAACTAGATTCCAGAGACTGATTCTCACTTTAAAACTAAGGACAGGGAAGAAAACAAAAACTCTGCAGAGTGTGAGGGATCAGTTTACATAGGCCACTTAAGGGTGCGTCACTCTTCTGCATGATCTACAGACACAAGACACCGCCATCATAAACACATACAGAAAGACAAAGAGAAAGTGAGAGAGAAGGGAAACTGTAGTGAAGCTGATTAAAAATATGGTTGGGGAAAATACCTCAAGGGAGCATTCTGCATACTAAATATAAATACAGTGAAGTCCTATTGTATAAGTGTTTAGTATTTCAATTAAATTTTGTAATTGACATAAGAGTACACTAGAGCCTCATCACCATATTTCATGACTGTAAGCAATTCTATGTTTATGCATACACGTGTATGAATGAGTACTTATGTATATGTATAAGAGCAGTATGTGTGTGTATGTATATATGCACACACACACACACACACATACAAGGGGGTGGTAAAAAGTTCCTGCCTTTGAGTAAAAGAAAATACAGGAGGATCAGCTATCATTTTATTCAAGATATTCCCCTTTCAGATTCACATACTTATTGCAGTGGTCCTTCAGTTTTTCTAAACCCTGTAAAAGAACACAGAAACCAGGCCTTTTGTGATACCCTTAAAGCCAGGAATTTTTCAACAAACCCTCATATATATATATATATATATATATATATATGTATGTATGTACACACAAGGAGGTGCAAAAGTAGGTGTACTGTACGTATCACATCAATGTTATAATACTTAATTCATTAAAATCATTAGCACATTAAATTAATTAGCCACATTTTTGATATTTTCAGTGTCATTAATCATAACACTTTTATTGTAACTTTTAACTTTTTTGATGAAAATGAGGATTATATGTGCTTTCTTTTTCCCATAATTGTATACCTACTTTTGCACCACCCTGTATATCAGCATATACGTATATCAGTACATGTATATATGTACATACATATATATATACACATATATTATGTGGTACCCCATCGGTTACAATGATGAGGCTTCCAGTTGATCCAATCAATGGAACAGCCTGCTTGTGAAATTAACGTGTAAGTGGCTGAGTACTCCACAGATACGTGTACCCTTAACATAGTTCTTGGGGTGACACAGTGTGTGACAAAGCTGGCCCTTTGAAATACAGGTACAACAGAAACAGGAAGAAGGAGTGGGGGAAAGTTGTGGTGGAAGAGTACAGTAGGATTTGCCACCATTCCCTGCCGAGGCCTCATGGAGCTTTAGGTATTTTCTCTCAATAAACACTCACAACACCTGGTCTGGGAATTGAAACTGCGATCCCAAGACCGCGAGTCCACTGCCCTAATCACCGGGGCGTTGCGCCTCCACACACGTATATATGTACATGCATATAGACATATATATATAAGTATATATGTACTTGTGTGTGTGTGTGTGTGTGTGTCTGTGTGTGTGTGTGTGTGAATGCATGAGTATATAATATATACATAACTATAAGAGTTCAGACATATCATTTATAAACAGAGCTGCTGGTTTCATACAGACACCCAGGGTCTACTCCCCCAGTGTCACTAGCCTTAGTTGCTAATGACAGCCATATGAGGAAAGGTAGTACCTATTTGAACCACCAGTTTGGGCAGGACAGGTGCTACCCTTCAGTTTTGTACTTATTTCATATAAAATAATGCAGTCAAGAGGAAAACCAAAAGCCAATAATTGATCATATGCTTGGACTAGTACCGAACTGGATATTTAGTATCACATGATCAACCAGACTATTGAATGCTGTTATGCATTGTTAGTTACAATGCACTTTGCATCTGTTTAGCTTTCGAAAGATGCCACCCCACTGGTTAGGCAAGCAAGCCAGCCAATATTCCTCCTGATCGGAAGGCTATTCCTTCACAGGGTTACCCATTTACAACTGAGCAGACTGGAGCAACAGGAAATGATGTCCAGTATGCATTTTTGCACCAAAAGCACATTTTAGAGTTTCTCTCGTGGTATTTACCACAGTAAACTTTGTTCTAACAGAACATCCACGTTTAAGTAGGAATAAATATAACCTAATATTAATTCTTGGTATTAATGCTGCCTCTGTTACTAATATATATGAAATGAAGTGTTTTACTCAAGAACACAATATGCAGCCAGTCTGGGAACTGAGATTCACTATTTCACAATCACAAGAGCAACACACTGAACCACATATCATTGGTTAATTTTATATATGTAATATAATATTGATTGATTAATTTTATAGTGATATTTAAACAAAATTTTAATAATCTTATATTTCATATTTTACCTGCAGATGAATGAGCATTTCCTTACTCATGGGAATTACCTTTTCCTACTCTGGTTGTCTTCCAAGAGTATTTCAATACTCAGATGCAACCCATTCATTGCGTTTTCAGACTCTCTTCAGGGTGGATAAAAATTAGTGAGCCCTGTGTTCTCTTCTGACCTGATTTACTGTCAGGATGAGCTTCTGCTGTTTCACAGGCAACCACTGGTAGGGCGGGTTTATGCTCAGAGTTATCTTTTCCTACTTGGGTTGCCTTCCAAGACTGCTGAGCCCAGATTGACCAGATGTACCACTGATGTGGCTGTGGACAAAAAAGTGCCCTTTCTTAGAGAGATGCCTTAACAAAAGCTAAACTCTGCTTCATTCTCAGTGGTCTTACTGCACACAGGATACTAATCCAGAATTTCTACGTCCCTGTTATATTGCAACATAGCTACTGACCTTGTGTTGGGGTCATCTGTCATTTTGACATCATTTTAGCTTTCATTAGTTATTTTGACAAGTATTGTTTTTGTCCTGCTGGGATTCTGCTGGGATTCTCTTTATAAGGCAGTAAGTTGTGCCAGACTACATGTTATCAGCAACACTCATGAACAACCCAACATAATTTTACTTGTGCTTACCTGTAATTTGAGTATTTTTCAGGAAAAAATTCTTTAATGGATTTCTTATCTAAGAAGCTTTATTATCAAGTATGTGTAACACCACATGTAACACCACATGTAACACCACATGTAACACCACATGTAACACCACATGTAACACCACATGTAACACCACATGTAACACCACATGTAACACCACATGTACCCATCTCTTCAGCAAGACACTTGCTCCTTGTCCTTGTATCATACTTTCTTATATCCCTCAATACTGTACCCTACTCTGTCAAGGGATCTTGTCTTGCAGGTACCTTAGTGATGCTACCAGTGCTAGTGCCATGAAAAAAAAGGTACCAGTACACTCCGTGAAGTGGTTGATATTAGGAAGTGTGTCAAATGGTAGAAACTATGCCAAAGTAGACACCGGAGCTCAGTGCAGTTCTCTGATTCTTCAGTTCCTGTCAAACCATCCAACCCATGCCAGCATGGAAAAAGGGATGTTAAATAATGATGATAATGATAAGATATAGTTGTTTCATGAAACCACTCTAAATTTATGACATTAGACTTGAATGAAAATATATCGGAAGTATATTTTAATTAGAAACTTAGTTAATAAAGAGAAGTAGTAAGATTTCATGATTCAAATACATGGAACTATAAAATGACCAAATAATAAGAATTATAGATATTAAACACTGAGTAGGGAGAAGGTATTTTTATTGGGGAAAATGGAGGAGGGGGATTTTTCAAGAAAATGAATGGACTGCCAACATTGAGCTTCATTTTATAAGCCATCAGATATGGTGGGTAATTTTCTATAAGCTTGCGAAACAATTCTACTAAAGT
>NC_142937.1:457500-520304 GCF_046866305.1 Octopus bimaculoides | reverse complement strand
TATATAATATATATATATATATTTAATATATATATATATATATAATATATATATATATATTTAATATATATATATATATATATATATATAATATATATATATATATTTAATATATATATATATATATATATATATAATATATATATATATATTTAATATATATATATATATATATATATATATATATTTAATATATATATATATATATATATATATATATATTTAATATATATATATATATATATATATATATATATTTAATATATATATATATATATATATATATATATATTTAATATATATATATATATATATATATATATTTAATATATATATATATATATATATATATATATATTTAATATATATATATATATATATATATATAATATATATATATATATTTAATATATATATATATATATATATATATATATATTTAATATATATATTTAATATATATATATATATATATATATATATATATTTAATATATATATATATATATATATATATATATATATATTTAATATATATATATATATATATATATAATATATATATATATATATATATATATATATATTTAATATATATATATATATATATATATATATATATATTTAATATATATATATATATATATATATATATTTAATATATATATATATATATATATATAATATATATATATATATTTAATATATATATAGTATATATATATATATATATATATATATTTAATATATATATATATATATATATATATTTAATATATATATATATATATATATATAATATATATATATATATATTTAATATATATATATATATATATATAATATATATATATATATTTAATATATATATATATATATATATATATTTAATATATATATATATATATAATATATATATATATTTAATATATATATATATATTTAATATATATATATATATATATATATATAATATATATATATATATTTAATATATATATATATATATAATATATATATATATATAATATATATATATATATATATTTAATATATATATATATATATATATATAATATATATATATATATTTAATATATATATATATATATTTAATATATATATATATATATTTAATATATATATATATATTTAATAATATATATATATATTTAATATATATATATATATATTTAATATATATATATATATATTTAATATATATATATAATATATATATATATATATTAAATATATATTTTTTTTTTTCTTTTTTTTTTTTTTCTTAAGTTTCAGGAGTGGCTGTGTGGTAAGTAGCTTGTTTACCAACCACATGGTTCCAGGTTCATTCCCACTGCGTGGCACCTTGGGCAAGTGTCTTCTACTATAGCCTCGGGCCGACCAAAGCCTTGTGAGTGGATTTGGTAGACGGAAACTGAAAGAAGTCCGTCGTATATATGTATATATATGTATATGTGTATGTGTGTGTATGTGTTTGTCCCCCAACATTGATTGACAACCGATGCTGGTGTGTTTACGTCCCCGTAACTTAGCAGTTCAGCTAAACAGACTGATAGGATAAGTACTAGGCTTACAAAGAATAAGTCCTGGGGTCGATTTGCTCGACTAAAGGCGGTGCTCCAGCATGGCCGCAGTCAAATGACTGAAACAAGTAAAAGAGTAAAAGAGTATATATATTTAATATATATATTTAATATATATATAATATATATATTTAATATATATATATATATATATATATTTAATATATATATATATATATTTAATATATATATTTAATATATATTTATTTATTTATTTATGTGTTTCAGCCAAGTGGCTGCGGTCATGCTGGTGCACCACCGTGATTTTCACGTTCCTCGCATGGCTCTTCTCCCCCACCTGACATAGTCCAATCAAGAGTTTTGATGGCACATCTGGTGTATAAGAGAATTTGACATAGCTGCCCTAAACTGCGTCTCATTACGAGCCATTGGTTCGTCTGGTACCGTGGAGAGGAAAGTGTCAAGTTTTGTCTTGAAGACCTCCGTATCCATGTCTTGCATGTCTCTCAAATGTTTTGGCAGGGCATTGAAGAGCTGAGGTCCTCTGAAACCGAGGCTGCTGCAGTATCTCGTTCTTATGTGAGATGCAGTGGACGGTACCTTTGGCACCATGCAGTGGCGACCCGTGCGGGCGTTCCTGTAGTACTTGATGCCAAAGTTTGGCACCAGTCCTTCCAGTATTTTCCATATATATTATTACATATCTCTCCCGCCTGCGCTCCAGGGAGTAGAGACCTAGTGCCTTTAGTCGCTCCCTGTAGTTCATCTGTTGGACTGTGGCGATCTTTTTTGTATAGTGCCGCTGAATTGCCTAGAGTTCTGCTGTCCGCTTAACACTGTGTGGTGACCACAACTGAGAGCAATAGTCTAGGCGGCTCAGAACAAATGTCTTCCACAGAGTCAACATGACTTTTTGATTCCTTGTACGGAATGTCCTCAGTATCCACCCTGCCAGTTGTCTGCACTTTGCTGTCAACTTGACAATGTGCATGTGAAATGATGCATCACTACACATGTTGATGCCCAGATCTCTTACTGTTTGTGGTTCTGGGATTGCAGTACCTCCAGGCCCTGTGTATGCCAGTTGAGAGGTGCTTGTGGTCTTGTAGCGCAGTACTTGAAATTTTTTTGCATTGAACTGCATATTATTTTGCTCTGCCCACTCATATATTGCATTTAGGTCATTCTGCAGGCTTACAATATCATCAGGATTCTTTATTGCCTGAGATATCTTTGTGTCATCAGCATAGCTAGTGACAGTGGCTCTCCGAGTGACCGTGGGCATGTCCAGAATGGCCACTATGAACAGTAGTGGCCCCAGAACAGTTCCTTGTGGAACACCGCTCAATATTTGTGTTTCCCTAGATAGTTCTCCATTGGCTGCAACTGTCTGACTTCTACCATTCAGGAAGTCATGCAGCCACTCTCCTAATTTACCAGCTATGCCAAGGTTTCGCAGCTTGTGACACATCAAGCCATGATCAACTTTGTCAAAGGCTTTTGCAAAGTCGAGATATATCACATCAACATTTGAATGGTAAAGTAGCTGCTTCAGGACCCAGTCATAATGCTGCAAGAGCTGCGTGAGGCAGCTTCTACCTGGACGGAAACCATGCTGGGTCTCATTCAGCAAGTCATTTTCTTCTAGGAACGCAATCAATCTCCTTCTGACAATTCGTTACATGACTTTGCTAATATGTGAAGTCAGAGATGGGCCTGTAGTTCCCAGCCTCTGCTCTGCTTCCACCTTTATGGATAGGACATATGGTGCCTTCCTTCAGCTTTTTGGGAAGTTTACCATTTGCAAGGAAACTCTGGAAGAGTATCCGGAGTGGTCCTGCTAGTTCTTGTTTACACGACTTTAAGAGGACAGCTGGGAAACCATCGGGGCCAGTTGCCGAATTTGAGCTCATTTCATTTATGGCAGCTATCACATCTTCCTCTTCAATGTCGATGTAGGTAATGGATGCAGTCTTTTTCTGCTGAGTGCTATTGTCAAAGAAATCAGCTGGGTTCTTTATGCGCATGTGACTCAGAGGAGAAGTGAAGACACTCTTGAATTGTGTACTGAGCACTTCACTTATCCATGTGGGATCTGCAGTCAGTGAGCCATTAGGCAGGAATAGGGGTCCTATCTTATACTGTACCGTAGCAGTCTCCTTTGCAAATCTATAGAAAGCCTTGGGGTTTGTTTTTATGCTTTCTACTGCTCTCTTCTCCTTCTCTGCTCTCTCCTTTTCATGGGAGAGTTTAATTTTGTTTTCTATTTCTAATAGTGTTAGTTTTAATTTATTTACGTTGTTTAGAAAATAAAAATTATTTTGTTCACAAAATTTAATTAAAAGAAAAAAAATGTATGAAGTTAACAAAAACAGATAGTGTGTTATTTTTATTCCTTCTACCTATCTACGTTGTTTAGAAAAGAAAAAAGTAATTTTTAAAAAATTATTTACTTTGTTTAAAAGAAATTATTTACTAATTTGCATACGCGCGCATGGGCACACATGTATTCATTTGCACGCGCGCTCGCGCGCACTTTTCGTACGGTCGACCACTCACGACTCGCTAGCGCGGACGCGCGACTGCGCGTTCGGGTCCGCTCTGCTTGAGTAGTACCTGCATTTAGCAATGCGTGCGTGTATACACACTCATCAATTTTGACGAAGTAAAATGTATCTAAATATGCAGTAGACTATATAGTAGGACGTTTGGTGCGTGTGTGTGTACACAAACGAAAGGAAGGGGCTTTCAACACATTTAGGAGTTACATATGTTATTTAAAACACTCTGGTTCGGTCCCGAAGCCCACGACACTAAGTCGCACAAAGCCGAATCAAACTGTTTTAAATACAATATTCGTTTCAAATTTTGGTACAAAGCCAACAATTTGAGGTGGCGGGGGTAAGTCGATCACATCGACTCCAGTAATCAACTAGTTCTCATGGTATCGACCACGGCGGAATTTGATGAACACAGACGGACGATACGCCGTTCGCTACGCATTTTGTCCGGCGTGCTAACGATACTGGTAGCTGATGTGTGTGTGTGTGTGTGTGTGTGTATGAAAAGAAAATAAGTGGAGGAGGAACAGATGAGCAAGACAAGCAATATGTGCGTGCGTGTTCAGGTACTGTAGCCGTTGGTATTAATGACTAATATATTGAAAGCAAAACAAAGCGCACCGGATAAATTAGCTTCGATACTGAGTCAGAGATAGTGAAAGGGAGATGTAGATATTCAAAAAAAGAGAAAGGGAGAGAGAATAAGACAGGGCGAAAGTCAAGTCATAGAAAAAAGAAAAAAAAACTGATACACACACATTTCCATGTGTGTGTAATAGTTGGTGACTTTTAAAACATTTAATTTTCTAAAAAAAATTTATTCTTGTGTTGTTTACTGCAGGAATCCCGAGCGAAGTGAAACATAGCTAGACGTGTACACTGACGTAAGGAATTGAATTTGATGTCCTGTGATGATGTGTTTGTAAGTAGATCGGTTAATTAGTAAATGATGGAGGACATAGACACTCTTTCGCGTATATAAATGAGAAGTAAATCGTTCGAAGCCGATGAATAATCATCACAGTGGCTCACCAAGTTCCTCCATTCGTTTATTTTTCTTCCTTCGTTGTCTGGAAGATCGCTGAAGCGAGAAAATGAGCAACGATGGAGTGATTCATCATCCGTGAATATACACACACATACCTGTGTCTGTGTGTTGGGGACGATTATTGGAAAATTAATTACAGCTAGTATGTGTCGGAATGAAGCAGGCAAAGCAATGTACAGAAACGAATGAATATACACACGCACTGAACATACATTTCTATATATCTATATATATTTGACTGTGATCACGTGTCTGTGACTGATAACCTCTTGAATATTTGGCAACACTACATGCAAGCACACTGTTGTGTATATTACAGCCGGTGACTGATCTAAAACATCATGTATGAGTTTTTAAACACACACACACGATGGCTGGATAGATATTTGTCCGAAGACGATGATTCATTCAGTCCTGTTTTTCGCTCAGTTCAACTTTTCAGGCAAATATATTTTCCCAATAAATGTATTTCTTCCAATTTATACAACTGTCCGCATGCACGCACGCACTACATATACGTCCGTAAGTGTAGTCTTGCCTTTGTAAGTGTAGCGAACGGTATCAGGTAACAGGATTTTAACATTAACGCCAACAATGTGTGCCTCTGTGTGTGTATATATATATATATATATATATATATATATGTAGATAGATAGATAGATAGATAGATAGACAGACAGAAACAGGAGTAACTAGTGTGTTTATGAGCCAGTGAGAGTATGTGACTTATATACCAATATGCACATACGTGTATTAGGTATAAATATATTCAATTACAAGCACACTGGTAAAAGTATGAACGTACATACATGCATACATATATACACACACACACATAATACATACACGATCACACGCAATACACATACACATGTATATATATATATATATATATATATATGTATATATACCTATGCCAATGTATAAATGCATATATATTCATACATATGTGTGAACAAATTGGAATTTCGCATTTTCAATGACGTAAATTGTGTTCAGTTACACTTAGGATTAAAATTTAAATTTTTGGAGGAGTTCCGGATCTTTCTTCTCCCCACCATTCTCTGATTTTATCAGTTTCCGTAACTTTAGCATTTTTCACTTTCTGTTTAAGTTTGTGTTTGACAACAATCTCGGAAACCTATTTCTGCGAAATTCCATTTTAAAATAAGCATTCCAAAGAGTGCTAGGAGGGAGCAGGAGAAGAACGAACCGAAACCCCTTCCTTACCTATATATATGTATATATTTATATAAAGGGCAATTATTATAATAATGCCCTTTATATAAATATAAACGAATAATTATATTCTTGGGAATAGAAATTTCCCTAATGAATTTTTTTTACACACTAGCTTCTTGATAAAATTCTTGTAAAAGAGTTTTATCCTTTTTTGAAATATATATATATATATATATTCTCATTAACATAATTGTAATCTACATCCTTGAAAATATATCCTCATAAAATTTCATTTGAAAATATGTATTCTTCAGGAAATCAGAAGTAGGTGAACTAACTAGATATTCCATATAGGTATGTACGTACAAATATATACATTACACCCATGCACATGTACACACACACACACACACACTCATGTATGTAGACACATATATATACATATCTCTGTGTAAGTATGCACACATATACATCTACGTAGATATACGTACATATACATACATATATATATATATATCCACCTAAGTATACACATACATAGAAAGAGTATATATATATATATATATATATATATATATATATATATAGACACACACACATACATACATGTACAGACACATACATATATATGCACTTATGTGTGTGTGTGTGTGTGTGTGTATGTATATATATATATATATATATATATATATACATACACACATACACCTACGTACGTACGCACACTTCTGTACAGATAAACACCTATGTATGTTCATGCACATAAACCTACGAATGTACACACATACATCTCGGTACGTACGCACACACGCACCTCTGAACAGATAAACACCTATGTATGAACGTATGTATATATGTACATACACCTACATTTACGTATGTACGCGCACACATATACATACACCTGTAATATGTGCGTGTGTGTACATATCTAATTATGTATCGCCGTGCGTGTGACCACTTAATGGAGTCTTGTGAACGGTAGCAAGAATTCTTCATTTACAAGCAATATGTATCCAGTCGGGGAAAAAGAAAACGAGAAATTTATAGAAAAAGGTTTTGGTGATCGAATACGAAAGAATCTGTAATAAAATGTTAACACTACTCCGAAAAAAGAAAAAGAAACATCCATGTAATTAGAAAAAGTACCGATCGCTCGGAGATTATGAAAGACATACGGATACAGGCACGCGCGAATATATATCATCATCATATATATATATGCGGGCACACACACAAAAGCATTCATGTATACCACACACATCTTCATGGACATGAGCCTGAATGTATGTGTGTATGAAATGAAAAATGCATTAATATATAAAGTAATCCCTCGCCAAATCGCGGTTTATTCTTACGTCGATTCCTCCGTGGTGTTGATTTGCACTTATAATAAAATAAATATATAAAAATAATAAAACATATACACTACAATACTGTTTCAACTTCGCGATTTTCACCTATCGCGAGGGATTTTGGAACGTAACACCCGCGATAGTTGAGGGATTATTGTATGTGAATGTATATATATATATATATATATATATATATACATACACGCACAAACTTACATGCGCTTGCAGTTTCAGGATAAAACTACACACATATAAATGTATATATATATATATATATATATATATATATATATATATATATGTATAAAGGGAGGAAGGGAGATATATTCCTACTTCAGTATAGGTACATATATAGACATAGAACACAGGAATTCATACCAATATTTAGACATTCATATATACACACATAGTCAGAGAGCATTAAATGTATATATATATATATACATTTTTTCTTATATATTCACACAACACACGTGTGTGAGGGAGATTGATTTATAGAGATATACATACAGTGTTTCTAGTGGTGTTGAGTGATGCAAAGGAAACACCGCTGTCTTGTCTCGGTATAGTCCGTTACATGTCTGTCGAATTGGTGTAATTGTGATGGAAGGAGAAAGCCATAGACACACCACATATATATATATGTATGTATGTGTGTGTGTGTATCTATAAATCTGTATGTATGTATATGTAATGTATTAGGGTAGGAGTGAGGAGAACTTAGTTTGAGGAGTAGTGTGAATTTTTCAGTCGACTGAGAAGGAGAGTAAAAACTGAGAGAGAGGGAAATAATAGAAGAGAGAAGTGACTTGGCTTCAAGGAGTGTGGTGTATATATGTGTAAGAGAGAGAGAGGGGGTTTTGAGAGAAGTGATGCAGGCAGCAGGGGGAAAAGCAGAGGAAGAAAACGATGAGGAAGTGTGGAGTGGGGAAGATAAATTAGGCTGTCATGAGAGAGAGAGAAGTGGGGGGGAGGAAAGAAAGGATGAGAAACTAAAGAGGGGTGCAGAAAGAGACGGGAGATCGACGAGGATGAGAGGGGGAGAGGAGACATGATCACAGACTTAAGAAATGCTCAGAGAGACAGAGATGGGAATAAGAGAAAAAGAAAGGAAGACTGAGAAGAGAGAGTGGTGGGATGAGAAGTAGATGATTGTAATAAGTGAATTGATGAGGGGAGGAGAGAGATAAAGAAGACAGGAGAAATGAAAGGAGAATGTAATGATGATATGTATGTGTGTGTGTGCGAGAGAAGGACAGACAGGCAAATAGGAAGAGAGGAACGGAGTGGGGGAAACAGATTGTCTTTTAATCTATAGAAAGAGAGAGAGTTAAAAAGAAACAGTGGGGAGAGATGAAACTGCAAGACTAACGAAAGAGGGTGACTGAGATAGAGCGATGGAGAAAGGAGGAAAGTAAGTAGCAGAATAGAATAAAGAGAGAGGAAAAGAAAACAAGGATAGATTTAGATGAGGAGAAAGAGAGAAGCGGGACGTGAGAGGGAGAGAGAAACGATGAGGAATGTAACAGAGAGATGTGATTCAGTAACACGTTTAGAGAGTAATTAAGAGAAATTTTGACATAGACATACACACATTTTATATATACAAGAACAATTATGAAAGAGACCTGTTTAATAAGGCAGTAACTTTATATCCAAATGTGACGGCAACAGACAAGACCGGGAAAATGTAGTGATTTGAGAAAATGGATAAACAAATAAATATAATCCATAGATAGATAGATAAACATGTAGATAGGTATATAGACTAGGTAGATGTGCTAAAAATAAACTATGAAAAGACAGAATGGTGAAAACAGAAAAAAAAACTGAATTAAAATAGAGTGAAGAGGAGGGGGGGCAGTTTAATTAATAGCGATTGTGAATTACTGAGCATAATGACAAGATAACAATGACGAAGAAAACAAAGAGATAGACGAAGGGGAGGGAGAAGAAAGAGGAAGATGAAATAGAAAGGCACATAAACATGTAAAAGGAAAAAGAGGAGAAACAAAAAGAAACGATTCAAAATGTGAGTGTAAGGAGGAGGAGGAGACGAAAGAAGTAACAATATAACGAGAGAGAGAGAAAGGGTGAATGAGCGATGTTTAGTTATTGAGAAAGAAAAATGCCAGGCGTTTAAAAGGCTTAAATAGTAACAACTTGACTTGATTAGAGACAACAAGGATATACATTACACATAAACACGAGAACCAATACAACGTTCGTTTAGCAACTACGTGGTTCTAGGTTCGAATCCCACTGTGCCCTTCCTTGGATTTATTTTTGTGTGTGTGGTCTTGGGTTAGCTAATAACTTGTGATAAGAATTTGAGGAACGAAAACAGTGTGTAGGCGGGCATCGCTCTGTGTGGGATTAAAAAGTTCGCTCTGCAACCACGCAATTTCGGGGTCAGTTCCCTTCACTGCACGGCTTCTTGGGCAAGTTCTTATACTCTCGAGCTGACCAAGCCTTGCAAAACAGAAAGTGAGAGAAAGCACATTGTGTATACGAACACACGCAAGCATGCACGTACACGCACACACACACACAGGAAGCCGTTTACAGTAATCACGGATAATGTTATCAAACGATTATCAAGTCTAGAGGAACCAAAGCACCAGCCTGTTATTGTTACCTAAAAACCTCTATTCCAAAGCGATCACAATAAACGGTTTTACACACACACACGTGTATATATATATGTGTGTGTGTGTGTGTGCGTCTTTCTTATATGCATCTATATGTGTATGTGTATATGTGGCATATATATACAACAACCAATAATATATACGAAGAAAATCATAACTTTATTTTAGATCACAACTTAATCCAACAGTTGTTTCAATCGCATAAACACACACACACACACACACACACACACACACACACACACACACACACACACACACACACACATATATATATATATATATATATATATATATATATATATATATATATAATATATATATATTGGAAACGACCAATATATATATATTTATATAAATAAGGATAAGATGGTTATTTAAAATACCGACCTTATCAGGTGGCTAACATGGCAATAAAAACCATCAAAGGTAATAATTATTATAAAAATTATAATTTAGGGTATCTGAGAGATACCACCATGCTTGAAATAGCAGTCAAACCTTGACTCTAAAACCACATAATTTATATATATATATATATATATATATATATATATATATATATATATATATATATATATATATATATATATATATATATATATATATATACATACATATATATATTCATATGTGCACACACACACACGAAAATTTGTCAACACACTATCAAGGTAATCCAAATTGGTGAAATTCTAACTGAATTTCTGAAAATATTTTAACAGTTAAAGAACGTCAACAAAAAGAAACGCCAAACCAAATTTAACTTTAGACATTCATTCATTCAACCAAGAATGACGTCATTGAATAACTAATTTAGTTTATAAAAATAAAATATAAGAAGGCAACTTGAGTAAGAAATGAACTCTTACGTAAAGGGCTTTAACTAAATTCTAAAGCAGCCATTTGGTCTAACGCTTAACCAATCCGATAAATCTATTCTTAACTACCTTATAATAATTCTGCTTGTCACTCAGTTACTTAGCCCGTCCGTAACGCTTCCACATGATTAGCTGAGAGGAGAGTAAGAATGGGAGAGTGGGGACGGGAAGGGGAGGGAGAGAGAGGTGGTAATGAGTGAAATGTGTGGGGGGGTTTTAACTAAGTTTTTTTTCCTCCGTTACTTAGCCCGTTTGTAACGCTTTCACGTGACTAGTTGAAGGGAAAGGCGAAGAGCGGAAGAAAAAGGAGAGAGAAAAAGAGGGTAAGGCGAAGAGTGAGAGTGTTGTGTATTAAGTCTATAAAATTGTGTATAAAGTATATAAAGTGCATTAAGCAATCATCGTATTCCAGTTTCCTTCACTTTTCAATGATTAGCAGATGAGCGTCTATCTATTGATACAGACACAACATAGGCTTTCAGTTTTTTGGGATAAAGTTTCCAGAAATAACCCAATAGGTTTACCATTAATTCCGAGAAATATTCACCGGTCCCACTGATTTCTAATAATGGAATACAACTGGGATTCAGAAGATCACTTCTCAAACAAGCGGGTCCGTGTTCCAGTCCTACTGTACGGTACTTTCATTTTAGAAGTATTCCGGCTCTACGCGTTTCACTGCAGCTGCTCTGATAACAGTTAGAATCATCTGTTGAAACCTCCGGTTAATGTATATATTTTGTGTACGTGTGGTGGGGGGGGGGACGTGAAACGTGGATGTGTAGTAAGAATTTTACTTCTCAACCAAATGGTTCCGGATTCAGTCCCACTGCATGACACCTAGGGCAAGTGTTTTCTACTGTCGCCCCGTGCCGACCAAAAGCCTTGTGAGTGAGTTTGGTAGGCGGAAACCGAAAGAAGACTGTCGTAAATATATATATATACTTTTATTCTTTTATTTGTTTCAGGCATTTGACTGCGGCCACGCTGGAGCACCGCCTTTAGACTTTAGTCGGAGAAATCGACCCCAGGACTTATTCTTTGTAAGCCTAGTACTTATTCTATCGGCCTCTTTTGTCGAACCGCTAAGTTACGGGGACGTAAACACACCAACATCAGTTGTCAAGCGATGGTGGGGGGACAAACACAGACACACAAACATATACATATATATACGACGGTCTTCTTTCAGTTTCCGTCTACCAAATCCACTCATAAGGCTTTGGTCAGCCCGAGGCTATAGTAATATATATATATATATATATGATTGTATGTATGTATGTATGTATGTATGTATATGTATGCATGTATGTATTAGTGTGTGTATATATGTGGATGTGTGTATGCGTTTGTCCAGCACGCGAAATTTTTTCCCACGAGAGTTCCGGACCACAGTTATGAACTCATATGCATACAGCCAATCAGAGCTCAGCTATCAAACTAATTTATGAGCGCATAACAAGTGATGGGTGATAAGATAAGGTCCCTTGGGTAAGGAATGACCATTCTTCTTTTTCTCTTTTAATAATACTTGTTGTTCTAGTTTCAACCATGGCTGCCGCTGCGTAGTTATTTGTGTTGTTGTTTACTTTGTAAAACAATAAGCGGGGAGGGTTTCTAGCACATCACCCTCTACCAACATTTTCCCCATCCACATCTTTGCCATATGGGGCCCAAACAAAATCCAATAATAGGTATAGATGCAAATCTCTCTAATTACTTGTCTCCTTCTAAAATCAGGCGTAACTTCGCGATCGGTCGACTTACAGCACCGTTCTTAGTCTTGAGTTTACTTGGTAGAGTGTGTTTGTTAACTTGACAACAAGATCAAGGTGAGCTCTGATTGGCTCTATATAAATGAGTTCATTTCTGGGGTCCGGAACTCTCGTGGAGAAAAAAAATTCACGTCCCGCACCACCGTTTGATGACTGATGCTGGTGTGTTTGTATCTCCGTAACTTAGCGGTGGTTCGATAAAAGATACCGATAGAATAAGTGGCAGTCTTAAAAAAAAATACATGCCCTAAGGTTGATTTATTTGACTAAGTTTCTTCAAGGCGGGCATACTAGCGTGGCCGCAGTCTAATGATTAAAACAAGTAAAAGATAAAAGCATAAAAATATATTGTACGTATATGTATATTGACAAAGATGAGCTGAATAGTCCGCAAAATTATAATTGTATCTAAATACATGTTTAAGCAGTCACTATACTGGGTTCGTAAAATATCATAGGATATGTGAACGACAGAAATAGTGTTATGTATTAATATATCTCGAGAAAAATGCCTAAGTGGGGTGCGTGAACATTCCGTGTATTAAATATATATGTGAAGCCCTACCATTGCGTATATATTACTACATAGTTAGTAGCACACCCAATTTGCTTGGTTTTATTACCTTCAGAAGTGTCAAATAATGTAGTGAATCTCACTATAGGAGCGATAGAAGAGGCGATGGGTAAGAGAGAGAGGGGGTGCAGCGCGAGGGGAGACAGGCGAGGGGATGGAGGGGCGATAGGAGCGGGAAGCCTCGGTCTACCTTGGCCGACGCTTTAGTGAGGGAGACACTTTTGGGTCTGCTGCATAAATCTGTATAGGCTTATGAGCCGGCCCCGGGTGGCACATACTCAAACTACACTATTCAAAATGAGCCTCTGTGTATTCTGTGACTTCAACTGCTAGAAATAGCAACGAAGTCTTAATCAAATTACGCCTACCGTCTTTAGGGAAAAATTGCGAAGATAGTGACGAAGGACACATTCCACAATGTATTCCTAGATATACAAAGACAAGATGGTCATGGCTGGAATATTTCGTGTCATAAGGCTGTTCGACTGGGTATCGAATTGGCATAAACTTTACTGCGTCGGACGAAATGTTTCACGCTTTTTATTCCAGCTCCTTGCATTGTGAATTTAAAACACGCTGATTTCAACTTTGCCTTCCTTCTGAAGTCGATAAATAAATTAACTGCTTAAAGCGGTGCATTGGCGAAATTGTAGGCGTCAGACGGGTTGCCCCATGGTATTTTTACATTCCTAGTTCAAATCCAGATCCATTTGTAGGTTAACTACGGTGGTAGAAATAACCCATCGTCCGTTTTATTACCACTATACTGTGTGGACTTTTTCGCTAAAGGCACGCGAGTTCACTCTGGTGCAAGCATCGCAGCCAGGTCGACAGTTCGTGGCTAATTCTCTTCTTCCTTCTAACCAGTTACGGAAGCCTTGAAAAAGCTCAAGGGAACGGTCTTTCCTACCATGTGTGCGTGGCCAAGTGGTTAGGGTGTTGCACTCACGATCATAAGATCGTTTTTGCGATTCCTTGACTGCTCTGTGCATTGTGTTCTTGGTCGAAACACTTCATTTCACGTTGCTTCTACGTGACTCACTTTGACATCTGACGTGAGACACATCGTGTACAAGCAACGTCGATTTGTTGACGGGAGTGAGCCCGTGTGCAGCACAAACATTTGGTCGCTCCAAAAAAATCATCTGTCCACGAATAAATTGAGCAACTCTCATAATTCGTCTACAATTGTAAACTCTCCTGTGGTTTAAGACAAGAGAGTTCACGATATATGTATATATATATATATATATATGGCGAACCCATAATATATATATATGGCAAACCCATAACTCTTTTTTTCAGGAACAGTGATAGTGTGTAATAATTGTTATGTATGTAGGGCAGCGAGCAGGCAGAATCTTTAAAATGCTGGATGAAATGCTTAGAGGCATTCTGTCTGTCATTACGTTCAAATTCCGCCGAGGTGGACTTTGCCTCTCATCATTTCGGGGTCGATAAAACAAGTGCCAGTTGAACACTGCTGAGGTCGATGTAATTGACTACCACCCTCCCGTAAAGTTTCACGCTTTGTGCCTATAGCATATATGTGTGTGTGTGTATATATATATATATATATATATATATATATATATATATATATATATATATAGCTTATATTAAATCTCTGGGCAAGATATAAACAGTAACAAAACAGAATCGTAACATGTTATTGCCAACCAAGTGTGGCCTCTTATACGGGACAGTGCTACTGACGTTTACAGCCCCAGGAAGGCATCTCTTCCAGCTGGCTAACGACACACATTCTGTGTCCGATTAGTATTTGCGAGAGGTGGTCATCGCTCCCATTTCTAGCCTTATGTTATACACACTGACTCGAGTCTCCGGGTGGTTACCCATCCATTTTTATACGCACATATATGAATGTACGTACTTATGTATGGATTCTGATGGATGGAAAGGAAGTAGTTTTGAAATAGTTAACTAAGATCAGGTGCTATTATTTCTTGCATTAGATTTTAAAATAGAAGCAAGTTAATTTTTAATCAAAACAGATGAAACTGGAATGGAGATTTTTAGATATGGTTTTCATCTTTGAGATTATTAGTAGGAATTTCAAAGGCTGCGAAAGACTGTTAAACTGAAGAAAATCGGAGTAGCAACGAAGAGAAGCCTCAGCTTCGATTTAATAAACGACTACAAATATTGATTTCAAATTTTGGTATAAGGCCAGCAATTGGATGAAAGGCAAAGTCGACCTCAACGGAATTTGAACTCAGAACATAAAGACGGACGAAATACCGCTAAGCATTTTCCCCGGCGTGATAACGAGTCTACCAGTTCACCGCCTCAACAACAACAAATACTGGTTTCACATTTTGGTACAGGGCCAGCAATTTCTGGTTTGGGGAGGGGTGACTGTTAAGTCGATCTCATCGACCCCAGTGCTTTACTGGTGTTTAATTTATCGACGCCTAAAGGATGAAAAACAAAGTCGACCTCGACGGAATTTGAGTTCAGAACGTAAAGATTTCGTCCCACTTTTAAATTCAAATGTACACACAAAAAAACAAACAAACAAACAAACACAAACATATAAAGCACCCAGTTGGTAGAATCATTAGACGTTGTATATATCGCTTTGTGGTAATCGGTCTGGCTCCCTTTTCTCTGGGTTCAAATTCTTGCGAGCTCAACTTTACTTTTCATCTTTTCAGAGTCGATAAATAAACTACCAGCTCTGTACTGGCATCTATTCGCTCTCCCCCCCACCCCACCCCCCTCTCTCTCTCTCTCTTTCTCTCTCTCTCTCTCTCTGGAAGAAATCTTTTACGGTCGAAGCAGGAGGGGATGGGCCGCACTTACTCTAAAAAAGTCCGAGGTACGCCGTATATCACAGCAATGCTCCCACAATATCATTAGAACTTGAGGACCTATGGCACACACACGCACACACACACACACACACACACACATACACGCATACACACATACACATAAAACATTCGCGCAGTCAGTGGTGGCACAAACAACGCTCTTAGAACTCAGAGCTAAGATATTCTGGCGGGCGGCAGCTCTTGCAGTTTCGCAATCCTTTTGGTACCCATTGCGAACAAAATAAATGAATAAATAAATAAGTATAAAAAAGAAGAACAATAAAAAGCTTCTAGACTTCATGCATGAGTTGCAGATTATTCTAAGACTGGCTGTCATTAACAGAACAGTGCGACATACTATTCTACATACCGAAAACAATTTCATTACTTCCATACGTAATAAAAGGCACGTGTTAGCTGGAATGCCACAACGATAAATGCACACACACACACACACACACACACACACACACACACACACACACAATGGTTACAAAATAGGAACATGCGCGTTTCACATCAGATAATATGTTCAAAGACACGAAATTATGATCCTGTAGACAACTGATGAGGATTTAGTGACATTTTTTATGCGTGGATTTTCCGTTTGTACTTCCAAATAATTTTTGAACGTAATGTGTGTGTGTGTGTGTGTGTGTGTGTGTGAGGGACTTTCCCGTCAGTTTCGCCGTATGAGGATCTGACAACTTAGTCTTTCTTTGTCAGTCGCAATGCTTATGTCGAATGTGACATTAAAGTCCCGCCAACGATTAGCAAAGAAACCCACAGATGTTGCAAGTACGAGGATTACAGGTCAGTTCAGGTGGTAGAGATATATTTGCAGCTGCTTTTCTTCGTTGCCTTGCACCCCGAAGCCTGTTAATGCTGGTTGCAACAAACTTTCTTATACCATTTTGACTCAACGATCTCCATTTTTTTCGCTCCAAGGCTGTTTGTTCAAAGGTGTTGTGAGTTATATTGACTGCTGAGAGGCTACTCTTCAGTTTGTCCTTATATCTGAGCATGGTCGACCAACATTCCTGTGCCCACTATCAAGCTGGCTGTACATGAGGACTTTGGGTATTCTTTCGTCACTCAATCTGACGTCATGACCAGCCCAGCACAATTGCTCTCAAAAAGGAAGTTCTCAATTCCGTCAATATTACACTTGCTAAACGGGTCGGCATTAGAAACTCTGTCTTTTAGTGAATAACTGTAGATTGTCCTGAGACAAACTTCTTTGGTATCAAGTTTAATGCCCCTTTCATTTCGTAGGCGATGACGGAGTTTGCCAAAAGCGTTGGTTGCTTTTGCAAGACGGTTGGCGATTTCATTATCAAAGGAATTGCTCGAATTCACTTTACTTCCAAGATGTGTAAATGGCTTCATATACTTTAGGTTTTTCCCATCGATATGTATAGGAGCGTCAGGGAAATCATGAACCGGTGGCCTCAGCTTGACACCTCGAATTTGCTAAGGAGTAGGGCAAAGTTGGTGGATAACTTCCGTCTTCTTTATGCTGATGGTCAGGCTAAAGGCCTTACATGCAGCAGAAAACCGGTCTAGAAGTTCCTGAGCTTCCCCTAAGGAGGTCGCTACTAGTGCAGCATCATCTGCAAAAAGGCAGATCACGAATGATACCGGTAGTAGTGTTTTGGCTTTGAAACGCTGATGATTAAATAGTCCACCACATATTCGAAACTGGAATTTGACACCACTTTGTATGTCATCAAAAGCATACCATCAGCATCACTGGAAAGAAGAGTGCAAACAAAGCAGGGGCCATAACACAACCTTGCTTTGTGCTGTTTGTAACATCGAAAGAAGCCGAAGATACCCCGCCGGACACGAGAGCAGCCTTCATTCCCTCATGAAAGGAGATGATAACATTCAACATCTTGTCAGGTATACCGAGTTTTTTCAGAACTTTTCAAAGTTCTTGCCGGTTGACAGTGTCGGAGGCCTTAGTAAGGTCAACGAACACTTAAGTAAGGTCAACGAAGGCCTTAGTAAGGTCAATGAACAAACCTTGATTTTTCTCATGTACCTTATTCATGAACTGACAAATGGAAAAGATCATATCGATAGTGCCACGACCAGAGCAAAGTCCGCACTGTGATTCTAAATAGATGTCATTTACGACGTGTTTGATGATCCTGTCAAGAACGTGTCGAGTAAGAATCTTACCAGTAATAGACAAAAATGATATCCCACAATGGTTATATCACTTCTTTTTCCTTTGTTCTTATAAAGATGTTGAATTGAGGCATCTTTAAAGTCCTGTGGTACACGGCCTATCTTCCAACTACTTATGAAGAGGTCATGCAATTTCTTGAAAAGCTTCTGTCCACCATGCTTGCAGATTTCAGGTGGGATAGCATCCCTGTCAGGTGCTTTACCAGAAGAGATCTGTTTAATGAAATTTACCACTTCTAGGAATGTTGACTTCGGAGACTATTCCGGTATTTCAGAGTGCTGTGGAATAGACATTATGTTGTCATCATTAATGACTAAAGTGAAGTTCAACACGGCTTCAAAGCGGTCTTTCCATAGTTTCAGGATGTCAGATTTGTCAGATCTCCAAGCCTTCTTCATCTGTTCCAGTGCATGTTGGGCTTGGCCTCTTCATTTATAAGCATTCTCTTTTCAGGATAAGCTCTTATCATCGCTCTACGTTTTATAAGAGCTGTGCATTTTATCTATCAATTGATGGACATCGGCGCTGTTATCACTGAATCAATCTTGACGTTTACGAACAGGAAGTCCGAGAACTTATACGGATGCATCACGCAGAGCCTTCCAGGATGATTCAATGTCATCACTGATATCAATAGTGTTGAGTGTAGTGTCGAGCTCGATAGAAAGCCCAGCCTGCTTTTCAGCGGTTTTTAAAGGTAGAACATTAATGCGCTTATGCACTGATGACTTTTTGTAGTCTTGTGTGTTTCAGATGGATATCGTAGCCTTACTACGAAGAGGAGAATGGTCAGAGAAACAGGAGATGTTACGAAAGGAACGTGTAATGTTAAAGTCCCTAATATCTCACTTTTTAGTGATAACATAGTCTTTGAGATGCCAATACTTAGATCTAGGATACATCCAGGTCGTCTCGCAACAATTTCGCTGTTGGAAAAAGGTATTTGTGATGCTTAGACTGAATTCCCTGCAGATGAAGAGCACACGCAGACTACTTGATTTCATTCGACCAACACCATGGCGACCAAGTACACCCTCCCGTGTCTGATAGTCAGTACCAATACGAGCGTTAAAGTCGCCCATAAGAATAAGTTTATCCCTATGGTGACAACTGGAGATGACATCCCGGAGTTAGTTGTGAACGTCATTCTTTTCCTGCTCAGCGCTGACCATGGTTGGAGCATCGCAACTGCAACGCGTAGCACGTGTGTTATGATCAAGTTCCAACGTCAGTGTCATGATGCGATCAGAAATACCTCTGGGTAGTGAAAGAAGGGGTCTAGCTATTTCTGCTTTGATGGCGAAACCAACACCAGAGTGGCGCAGCTCGTCCTCATTTCTTTAAGACCAGAAAAATGCGTGTCCACTTTTTCTTTGATGATCCTGCAAGACGAGTTTCACTGAACGCGATAATGTCAGTGTTGTATTTTTTTTTTTTAGTTAAATGGCAACCAGTGCTGTTCTTCGTTCTGGTGCTGAATGATTGTCTTGGAGAGGGCACACATTCCAAGAACCAAGGTTAATATTCTTAGATTTCTTCATGTTTCGACTGCGTTACTGAATAAGCAGACAGCTGCAGCGGGCTGCCAAGTTTAAAATGAGTAAGCAATGTTTAGGGCTCCTTTTCTCGCCTCTTCTCCTGTTGAGGAAAGCAGCGCTGTATCTAAATAAACCTGCTTTGTCAACACAGGAGGACCCGGACTGGAGCACAGTTACTCACAAGTTCTGTTCTAGAACAGCCACCACCCAATGGTCACCGACTGTGCAGAGATCCAGCAAGAGACTTCCAGTAATGTCCTTTACCCGTCTCTGCTGCTTTCGCTCTCTCGCCAGAGGACTTTTTTGTTTTTGCAAGATGGAACTGTGCGGCAGTGAATGAACAAATGTGAGTCATCAAAAAATCTACACATATGATTTGATTTAAGTGTTGAAGGTTTGTGTAGAACCAGCCATAATTTTTGGAAGTGATGAAAGCAAGAATATGGTACACATATATGCCACAATACCAAGAACAACACACCTCAGGCTTTTTCTCCAGAGGTTTCCATCTCCTAAACAAGCCGCTATAAACAAGCTGAAGAAACTAGTCTACTCTGTGAGTCAGAGTTTGCTGATAGTACAGCTCCGTTAAGGAGACCCTCAGCAACCAAAGACCTGGTTTTATATCAGAGTTTCCCTCTCCTAGATGGGACGCCTTCCCCATGGTTAAAGAGCCCCATGTCCCCACTAATATATTTAGTTAAATATATAAAATTTAAAAACAACAAAAAACTCAAAATAGAAACAAAATAAAATATATAAGCATATAAAATAAAAGAAAACAATATAAAATAAAAACAATATCTACCTGTACACATACTTTTGGATGGCCGTTGACTATTGCCGAATTCCTCTGCCTTTTGACGGGTTTTATTCTTCGTCCCGCAGGTTGTTCAACAATCACCCTCTTCGCCATGCCAGTTCGGTGGTGTTGGCAGTTTAGTCGCCGATGACCCGACCATGCAACAGGTTGTACTAGGTTACATGTTACCAGTAGCACTCAAGAGCGACCTGGTATATATGTATATATATATTAAACTGTTAAGAGTAGATCTTAGCCATAAGATCGATCGATCGATCGATCGATAGATAGATAGATAGATAGATAGATAGATAGATAGATAGATAGACAGATAGACAGATAGGTAGATAGATAGATAGATAGATAGATAGATAGATAGATAGATAGATAGATAGATTATTGAAGCTAAAACCTACATAATTTGTTACTTAGGGTTTCATGTTGCCGACAATAAATGAAACACTACATTTTACTCTGTCTTTGATATTCGAGTATTACTTTTCCACCTTATTTCCCACCTATGAAATCACATAAGTGTGTGTGTGTGTGTGTGTGTGTGTGTATGTGTATGCGTGTCCGTGTGCGTGTGTGAGTGCGCGCGCGCACGCATGTGTATGAATATATATATACGGGGTGATTCAAAAGTCGCCATACATAGGAACAATTTATCTTTTCTTATATGAAACAGTTTATAAGAACAGTTTGTTTTGTTGTAACGGACTCGATATGGTTACCATTGTTTTGAATGCACATTGCAACACGCTTAGCCAACTCATTGTGAACTTGTGATGCCGCATCTGCTGATACGTGTGCAGAGGAGTTGGAGATGCGTTCCTTCAAATCACTTATGTCTTTTATCTTTCCGCGATACACTGTGCCTTTCAAATGACCCCTAAAGATAGAAATCAAGAGGGGTCAGATCAGGGAATCTAGGGGATCTTATAAACTGTCTCTTATAAAAAAAATTAATTTTTTCTATATATGGAGACTTTTTAATTACCCTGTATATATATTCGCATTATTCAATTTCTTTGGTTCGTTATATGTGATTTGCGCCTGAAGAATATGTTCGAGGTTTCTCAACATATGAAATTATTAGCAGTGATTTAATACATGTATTGTAGCCTTTAAATAATATGTGTCTGTCCTATGTGTACGTTTTGTAGTACTTAATGCATTTTTCACACACACACACACACACACACACACACACACACACACACATACATACATATATTCTTTTACTTGTTTCAGTTATTTGTCTGCGGCCATGCTGGAGCACCGCCTTATATATGTGTGTGCGTGTGTGTGTGTGTGTGTGTGTGTGTGTGTGTGTGTGTGTGTGTGTGCGTGCATTTATGTATGTATACAGTCGTAGCCAGAATGGATGACTCACTGTTTTATAAACAAGAATTCATTCCAGTGATGCTATTTTTAATTACTAGTCGATTGTTCGAATCTTTTTTCTTATCACTCAGTGTTAACGTGTTTTCTGCTTTATTACTGAGCCCTGATTAGTTGATGTGCTCTGATTGACTGATCCAATGTCTGATGAGATGCCATTAAAATATCTTATGACAATTCGTTCTTGTTAATCATTTTCCTGTCGTTGTAAAGAATGCCTAGCCGAAAAGTTTCGCCGGAAAGTTATACTCAAATAAAAATTCTGTACGAAGAAAAATACACGCTCGACAAATTGGCGCAAGATTGAAATTGGTACAGAGAACTGTTTCAAAGTCAATAAACAACTGAAAATCTACTGGAAAATATGGATCTGATAAGCCTACGAGTCGCCCAAAAACCACCACCAAGCGAATGGCCGATGCTATTATCCTAACCGCCAAAAAGTTACCCAGAAAGTCTTCCGAAGCCATTGAAGTTGGTCTATCGCAAGAAGAAAAGGTTCCTAGCCAAAGGACAATTTGCAGCAGATAATTTGATGTCGGCCTTAAGTCCTACAAACCTTCAAAGAAACCAAAGTTAATCTCGAAGAATATTGCTGATTGTTTGGCATTTTGCCAAAAATATAAAAACTGGTCAGTCGAACAATGGAAACGAGTTATATTTTTGGATTAAACACATGTGTCACAATTTAATGCATTTTTCAGACATGTGAGACGACCCCCTAAGCGAAGGGATAATCTCGCTATATCATCCCAAGTGTTAAAAATGCTCCAAAAGTTATGGTGTGGGGAGGTATTTGTGCTGGTGGAAGACGCGGATTGTGGTTTATACCTGAAAGTGCAACTATCAAGGGAACTAATTACATTGAAATTCTGCAAACAAAAGTCCCACCATTAAATGAGATCAAGCAGTGTACGCACTTCCAGCCTGATGGGGCCCCATGCCACCAGACAAGAGCAGTAAAGCAGTGGCTAAGCAATTCTGGGTATGAAATCTTGGGTCCACGGCCAGGAACTTCCCAGATTTCAACCTAATAGAGCATTGCACGGTCATCCTGAAACAGAATGTAGCAGTTCGTAATCCAACATCACCATGGGAGTTGCAAAATGCCATCAAAAAGTCTGGACTCTGGAGATAACACCTGATTTGTGCGAAAAATTGAGCTTCTCAATGCCCAACAGAATTGACGCCGTGATTCACAACAAAGGACCACTTACAAAATGTTCATTCTGTAAGGACCTTTTGATGTTCATTTCTTATGATATTAAAAGCAAAACATAGTCATGTATGTATATATAGAGCCTGAGGAACCTGCACAAAGTAGATGTAGGGTTTTTTTAATCAAAGCTGGACCTCTTCCTGTCGAGAGTCTCAGATGAACCTACCTCGCGGCAGGAGGTGCAAATGAGGGTTGCTAAATCAAACTCCATTCTTCACCAAGTGCCACATATTGTAAGAGGCTCCCTGTAATAACAGTGTAGCAACACGGCGGAGCATCAGCATGGCCGCAGCTCTAAGCTGAAACTATAAAATAAAAAAAAATATATGTATGTATATGTATATATATATATATATATATACATACATGCATATATATATATGTATGTATGTATGTGTGTGTGTGTGCGTGCGTGCGTGCGTGTGTGTGTAAGTATATATGTATATATATATGAATGCATATATATGTGTGTGTGTGTGTGTGTGTGTGTGTGTGTGCGTGTGTATGCGCATATATATGTATATATATGTGTGTTTGCATATGTATATATACATATATATATATATATATATATATATATATATATATATATATATATATATATATATATATATATATATATATATATATATATATATATATGATAAAACTTACGTGGAAAAGGATGGGTGACGTTCGATCATATAATAATATAAATAATATATAAATATATGCATATATATACATATATATATATATATATGTACATACCAACATATATATGTATATATACATGCATATTATGAGTGCAGGACATGAAAAAAACGTGGACAGTATGAGAAATGAGAACATAAAAAGCAAAAACAGAAAACGAACTTTTTTTCATTGTCCCAAAAATGTTCGTTTTCTACGTTTTCGTTTTTTTATGTTCTCGTTTCTCATTCTGTCCACGTTTGTTTTTGATGTCCTGCACCCATATATGCATGCATATATGCATATATATATATATACATATATATGTAGGCATGTACATATATATATGTATATATGCATATATTTATATATATATATATATATATATATATATATATATATATATGTTTGTGTGTGTGTGTGTGTGTGTGTGAGAGAGAGAGAGAGAGAAAGTTGGTATGTGAAAGCACGTGGTTGGATGTATAAAAGATAATAAGAGTGAAAAAACTACAGAAGGCTTGTGTTACATGGTTAAAGTATATATTTAAATTATGTCAGAAAAATGTTAGAAAAATGTTATATAATCTTTTTGGTATATAAACATTGTATTTTGAGAAATAACCGGTTTCGTGTTGTCTTTTCAAATTTCTCTACTTCATTGTGTCGTGTTCGCTCCAGTCTGAGAAAGAAGACTATATATATATATATATATATATATATATATATATATATATATATATATATATATATATATATATGTCTGTTCTTTGTTAATTATAGAATAAAACTATCTTTATCAATTTTCTTTTTTCTTTTTACTTGTTTCAATCATTAGACTGCGGCCATGCTGGGGCACCACCTTGAATTTTTAGTCGAATGAATCGAGCTTTATA
The DNA here is from genome assembly GCF_046866305.1 of Octopus bimaculoides. Classification (NCBI taxonomy): domain Eukaryota; kingdom Metazoa; phylum Mollusca; class Cephalopoda; order Octopoda; family Octopodidae; genus Octopus; species Octopus bimaculoides. The sequence continues at coordinate 495,151 of NC_142937.1, read as the reverse complement.
CTTATTTTTGTTAAGCTTGGAACTTATTCTATTAGTGTCTTTGTGCCGAACCAATACGTTACGGGGGACGTAAACACACCAATACCGGTTATCAAGCATTGGTAGGGGACAGACACAAAGACACACGCATACACACACGCACGCACGCACTGACGCATGCATGCATGCATGTATGTATGTATGTATGTATGTATGTATGTACACGACGGCCTTTTTCAATTTCCGTCAACCAAATCTGCTCACTACACTTTGGTCGGTCCGACACTATAGTAAAAGACACCTGTCCAAAGTGCCACGCAGTGGGACTGAACCCAGAGTCATATGGTAAGAAGGAAGCTTCTTACTACACAGACACGCCTGCGCCTGTATTGTTTTCTTCTTTTTTCTGTTTTCTTCACATAGCATTAGACACAGAAAAAGATGGGATCATCAAGACAGGAATAACTTTGATCTCGATTGGTTTGGCCGAGATTAGCATGGGTCTTTAAACAACAGCTGCGTCGAGGAGAGCTCTTGAATTCCTGAAAATCGCCGACTGCAAGTAAAACGAAGGCGGGACTGAATTCCATGGAGTGGACGACGCACCGAGAACAAAGGATTAGAGCACAGGGGGAAGACCTGTGAAAATGGTGAGAGAAGCGGACAATCTGAGGTGGAGGTGGAGGTATGTAATCAGCAGGTTCAAAGAAACCGTTGTAGTAGTGATATATAAGCTGAAGTGTTAATGAGTGAATTCTTTTTAATATGTTTGTTTAGATGCAAGGCAGAGAGCTGGTAGAATCGTTAGCACGACGGGCAAACTTCTTCGCAGCATTTCGCCCGTCTTTACGCTCTGAGTTCAAATTCTGCCAAGGTTGATTTTGCCTTTCATCCTTTCGGGATCGATAAAATAAGTACCAGTTGAACACTGGGCTCGAGGTAATCGACAAACACCCTCCCCTTAAATTACTGGCTAGCTAACAGAATCGTTAGCAAGCCGGGTAAAATGCTTCTCAGGATTTCGTCCGTTTTTAGGTTCTAAGTTGAAATTTCGCCGAAGTTGACTTTGCCTTTCATCCTTTAAGGGTCAATAAAATAAGTACCAGTTGAAAACTGGGGTCGATGTGATCGATTTATCCCCATCTCGAAATTGCTGGCCTTGTGCCAAAACTTGAAATCAATATCAGTTCAGTTAGATACAGTCGTAGAAGTTTGTGTGAGCGTCACAGCAGTACTGTCCCAGATGTAGCAAGCAGTACTCTATAGCAGGTATGTTACAGGAGTATTGTAACAACTGAAATATGTTCTAACCATGAAGAAGAAGCTCAGGTTTTGGGGTTTATTTTTTTGTTTGTTTTTGAGCTGATGCGTTTTTGATACTAGTGAGGCCTAGTATTTGGTAACAAGTTTAAGGGTTTTAATTATGCTATTCCTAAGATTTACCAAAGTTTCAACGACAAACTTTAGGTTTACTTTAATGTATAGACAACATGGTTCAAGCTTTAGTCATAACATAGTATCAAGCCTAGCCCCCTCTGTCCTCTCCTAAATCCAACTACTTCACTCTAATCCTGTCCACTAAAGATACAAGGTCTGAAATTTGGTGGGAGGGGGTCTAATCGATTACATCGACCCCACTGCTCGACTGTCAATTAATTCACCGAACCCGAAAGGATGGAAGGTAAGTCGACCTTGGCGGAATGTGAATTATAATGAAAAGTCAGATCGGCCGCAACTAATAAATCAATCGATAATTCTTATTGATCAGCTGTATCTCTACCAATGCAATACGACGAACAAGAACGATCCCAGCTACAGAACACAACGTAGAGCTAGTGTGGGAGTCTCTACATGGTTGTTCGACAAGGAAGAAATAGCAGGCAAACCATGCTCTAAATTATAACCCGCTGTCTAAGAAAGAACACATCGAATAACGTAGTCTGGGATGCGAAATGCTTACAAAAAAAACTTTTTAAACGGGATGTTGAGGACTGGAAATACTTTTCATAAATATGGCCACTCGATTGTCGAGCTGACCCACCACCATCACCACCACGACACGCCAAGTTTTGTGCCGTGGTAGGCGAGAAAGGTACAGAAAGCAATTAGTTTACATTATATATATATATATATATATATATATATATATATATATATATATATATATATATATATAGAGAGAGAGAGAGAGAGAGAGAGAGAGAGAGAGAGAGAGAGAGAGAAATTGATTGGGAAACAAGATTAATTTGCACTGTTGAGGTAGACGCAAACCCAAGATCCATTCTGGTGTATGAAAGAATTGGAATCACTCCAGCTAGCTTACTCTTAGCAATATATGATATTGCCATCAATTTTCGTTTGAAACACAAACAGAATATTCCATGTAACTCTGTCCCATAAAACCATTTTCGACAAGCACCAAATGTTGTACATGATATCGCAGACAGATAAATTCTCGCCGCCTTACATCCTACGTAATATAAAACCCCTTTACCTGTCCAAAGCATTTTTCATAAGTTTCAAGTTTGTCCTAAACGTCCATGTTTCCACACTACGTTAACTCTGTGTCATACTTTCTAAGTAACATAGTAAAGCTTTCCTTTCATAAGTCCCAAGTTACTCTGGTAGTTGAAAAAAGATTGGGAACGTGTATCATATACCATGCATGGATGCTAGGGAAATATGTATTTCATGTGATATACAGGACAGTGAAAGAGTTAATTGCATTTCCTCTAATTCTTCACTACATTAAATATGATGGCACTAATGAAGGGCCCGCCAGTATATAACTGTACTTATATAAGTTCTGTTAGGAACTGTGATGGAGAACTATTGGGTTGTCTGGAAAGTTCGTGCCGATTTTTAAGGGAAATTAAAAGGCAAAACAAAATTATGCCATTAAATATTTATTCAATTAAATATGAACCATTTTGTTGCACAACCTTTCCCCAGCTTTCCTTCAACTTAAAGATTTCCTCGTCCCAGAATTTCGATGGTTTCTTGACAAAAAAACTCATCCGAAGGAGCAATGACTGGTGAATATGGTGGGTGGAGTAATACATCCCAGCCAAGCTGCAACAATTTTTGACGAGTCGCCAAAGAAACGTGAGGGCTGGCATTATCCTGAAAATACCTTTCCTGTTCGCCAATTCTGGGCGTTTTTCTTGAATTGCTGCCTTTAAATCGTCCAGTTACAAGCAAAACTTCTCAGAATTAATTGATTGGTTACTTGGCAGAAGCTCATAGTACAGGATTCCTTTCCAATCCCACCCGATGCAGAGCATAACTTTCTTAGGATGAAGACCTGCTTTTAGGGTAGCTAAAGGTGGCTCATGTCGCTTACTCTAGGATCTTTTTCGCTGAACATTGTCGCAAACTACCCATTTCTCATTACCCGTTACAATTTGCTTCAAAAAAGGCGCATTTTCATTGCGTTTATACAGTAAGACACAGATAGAAATGTCACCCAAAAGATTCTTTTCACTCAGATCATTTGGTACCCAAACATCGTAGCGATTTGAGTACTCAAGCTTCAATAAGTGCTCATGGATGGTGGATTTTGATAAATTTAGTGTTTCTATCAATTCCCGTGTTGTGTAATGTGGGTTATTCTCAATCAATGTCTTGATTTGGTCGTTATCCTATGGGAGTGGGTGTCTGCCTGAGCATCGATGAAGCTACAATCATCAGCTCTAAACTTAGCGAACCACTTCCGTACAGTTCTGTCAGCTAAAGTACCTTCACCGTACACAGTACATATCTTTTTTGTTATTTGCGAGGCATTTTTGTCTTTACGATTAATAAAAAAAAGCATCACGTGTCTAAAATGCACCTTATAATCTTCCATTTTCATAGGGATGCAAGATTGACATGAATTAAGTAATATTAAACTTTCTTTCTCAAAAGATAGTTTGAAGTGTGCGCTAACCGGAATGGTAGCATATTATATGTCGATAAATTTGACGTGTTCTAACGTGTTGGAACATGAACGGTTAAAAATCGGCATGAACTTTCCGGACAACTCGATTCTTAGTTTTATATATTTTTGAAGATAATAGATAAGTAAACACAAATGCAGGCGTTATATTCTTGTTTATAAATGCATTTTACGCAACTGAACGACCGGAAGAGAGCTAAAAAAAATATTTTACGCAGGCATGACTGTGTGGTAAGATGTTTGCTTCCCAACCACATGGTTTCAGGTTCAGTCCTAGTGCGTTACACCTTGAGTAAGTGTCTTCTACTATAGAACCAGGCCTTGTGAGCCGGTTGGTAGACGGAGACTGAAAGAAGCCTTTCGTTATGTGTGTGTGAGTGTGTGTCTTCGTGTTTGTATCTGCCATCCCACCGCTTAACGACCTGTGTTAGTTTATTTACGTCCCCGTAACATACCGGTTCAGCAAAAACCGATAGAATAAGTACCAGACTTTCAAAAATAAGTACTGGGTCGATCTGTTCAACTAAAAAGAAAAATTCTAGGTAGTGCTCCAGCAAGGCCGCAATCTAATAAAAGAATAAAAGAATATGAAAATACGTAAGGATGCGGGGATGACAGAGATCGATAGCAGTTAAAAAAAATAATAAAATAATCAATTGGAAATATTGATTATCTATCTTTCGCCTCCTCTCATTTAACTTGCTCTTATGCATATACAATATGGACGAATAGTTAAAAGTTCGCCTCCCAACCTCGCGGTGTAGGTTCTATCCCACTAAGTTGCATCATGGGTAAGTGCCGTTGTTCATACTATGGGCAACCTACAGCCCACAGGGACTTACTTAATGGCACGGTGCGCCTGACGAAAAATTACTTTGACATTTTTTTAGCAGTGCAGCCCGCCAAATGATGAAGCATGTTTCATGTGGTCCGCTTTTCGAACAAAGGTTGTCCGTGCTTGTTCTGTACTAGTGGTTCTCATCTGGAATTCATATGGCCCCTGAAGGTTCATATAAACTTTTTAGGGGGCCACACAACAAAATAATAAATTGGGGATCCACTGTAGTATTTTAAGGGACCCCTGAAAAAATTTTGCTTTAGCTGTATGTATTGTAAGAAACAGCTAGGTTTCTTTCTCTGAAACTTACTTTTTCTAAGAGACTCTTTTACTGCACTGCTTTATTACGGGGACGGAAATAAACCAATATCGATTGTCAAGTGATATGGAGAGAGGACACACATATGGTAAAGTAAAGACCCCCTTCGGTTATGAAGGCCTTGTAGAAAAATGATTTCCATTAGAAAGGGAACATTTCTAGATAATAGCAAATTGAAATGCGAGCAAATTATAGATATATTATATTATTGGGCAAAAGGAGATTTAGCTAAGAATTTAGGCCAGGAATGTCGTATAGCAAATGTAGCTGTAACAGATTGGAGGAATTACTGCCGTGATGTATGTGCAGAGTATTATATTGCGCAAAATATTAAGTTAGGCGGACCAAACCGAATAGTAGAGATAGATGAAAGTGCGTTTGTTAGAAGAAAATATAATGTTGGCCATCGGGTTAAAACGCAGTGGGTGTTTGGTGCTTTAGAAAGAGATACGAGATGTTTTTTGGTGACAGTGGAAGACCGGTCAGCAGACACCCTTTTAGAAATTATACAAGAGCAGATATTACCGGGAACAACAGTAATTTCTGACCTCTGGCGTTCGTATAATACACTAAACCAGCTAGGATTTATACATTTAACCGTGAACCATTCAATAAATTTTGTTGATCCGGTTACATTTGCCACAACAAATCACATCGAATGCCTATGGAAACATGTCAAGAACAGGAACAAAAGAGAAAATGGGACAGCCCGGAATTCACTGCAAACACATCTAATAGAATTCATGTGGCGTTACGAATTCAAGGACGAGATCTTCCAGAAGTTATTGGAACAAATTCGACACCTAGATCCATGCGTTTGAAACATTACAGAGTATAAGTATCGACGAAGCATAAGTATCACATTTATTTTGAAACTTAACTTCAAACTTCATTTGTTTTCATTTTTTTAATAAATTCTCTCTGTTGAAAATTATATTTGCAATTTCAGGAAATCTGTTTTTATATTAAATTTGTGTTTTCTAATAAGGTGGACGAGTGATTGATAGATAATAGATAGATATCAGTAAGTAAGTAAGCCAAAGTATCAACTCAAACCAGCAGGCAGACAGACAGACGGACACACAGATAGCTCAGCAGGCAAGCAGACAGACAGGCCAGCAGCAGGCATGCAGGCAGACAGGCAGGCAGACAGATACTTCACTAGCAGTGAGCACTTTCACTTCTGACAGCTAATACCATGACAGTGCCTTAATTTTTATTTTTACGTCGAGTACTTATTTTTCTATTTTATCAGTATCATTTTTTTGCTCATCTGTTACATGATGGGGACGTAAACAAGCCAACACCGGTTGTCAATCGGTGAGAGACAAACAAGCAAGCTTACACTCATAACCTTCGTTTTCGTTCTTTTCTTGTGTGTGCTTCTTAACTTAATAGCAAAATAAAAGCATGTTTTGTTTTGGGGTTGCTTTATGTTTTTTTCCACCACCGTAGGCTCAAGCAACGAATCCAACATACGAATAAATAAATCATTAATTCTACTACATATATATATAACAAGCATTAATTCCCGTGGTATTTTAACATCTAAACATATACAATATTTAATATTAAAGGCAATAAATAGTACGCAGGTGAAAAATAAAGGTAAACAATTATATGATTATAATAATTTTTTTAAATCATCTTGTAACACAGTGTTGCCCTAGCCAAAAACATATCTTTAAATTAAAGGAATTAGTTTACATAGTTTACAAGACATACCTGTTGTATTAGTATAATCTCAAAGTGAAATACGAAGGAAATCAGCGCAGCTCTATTATTCCTGGAGATAGTGGTAAGTGGTAAGATGTGTATAGCTAAAGGGACAGTATTTCGCTTTGCAAAATAAATAAAAACGGTGGAATTGGTTTAAACTTATTTTGGGTGGCTCTCTCTCTCTCTCTCTCTCTCTCTCTCTCTCTATATATATATATATATATATATATATATATATATATATATATATATATATATATATATATAAATATTTATATCTATATATATACATACATATGATGCTCAATTATTATTCTGTTTTTCTTTGTTTGAATTTTAAATCTGTTTTTCTTGTTAATGTTGAATTTTTCGATTATATGTTTCTGTTTTCAATAAGAACAAAAACAAACCCATTTAAATCTAAATATATAAAGATAAAAGATTGTATTTATATGTGTGTGTGTGTGTGTGTGTGTGTGTGTGTGTGTGTGTGTGTGTGTGTGTGTGTGTGTGTGTATTATTATATGTATTTATTTTCTCTAAGTTAATAATTAACTCGGACAAAATAAATTGGTTAATAGCTACCAGGGTAGCAAAGATCACAAAATGACTGTGGTGTAACTCCTGTTTATGAGGTAGAAACTCCTTGTTATTTTGGGTACTTGAGTATATATAAATTTAGGGAATGGAGTAAAACGCATGTACATATATATGTATATATATGTATATATCGTTTGTAGAAAACAAATCCGGAGCAGAAGGTAAATCCTTTATGGACGGGAAGCCCAGAGTAATCCCATAAACTGGCCTCCCCCATTAACACACACACACACACACACACACACACACACATATCAAAAATGGGGAAGACCGGTTTATGGGATTACCTTAGGTTTTGAGGGATCTGGCGATACGCGATAAAGCTGGACCCTTTATGGACGGGAAACCTAAGGGAATCCCATAAACCGGTCTTTCCCTATTTTTGATATATCCTGCTCTACATCTTAGAGTGAGCTTCTTCTTTCGGATTTATGCTTTTTTACAAATGATATAAGAACAAGAAATAGCGAGTCCTAGTGACAGTATTATATATATATTTTTTAAATGAATAGAAATGGTTTTTATGATAATTTTGCCACTTTAATCATTGGACGGTTATAGGTTGTTAGTTGTTTACGTACGGTGACTCTTTTGTGAGTTTTTTGTTTAAAAGCGCTTTTGAAACAGGTATTTTAGAGTCTATAACATATAAACATATAAACATCTTTGGGAACATTGTCATTTTATAAGATTTTGCTGGCAAATTTTTGAATTAACATAATCATTTCTTTACAAGAAAGAAAATTACCGGAGAACTTACATCTAATTCTTCCAAATCTCTCTGTTTTTATCACAGCAACTGGCATCATCTGACACCTCGGTGAAGCGAGCTGCCAATGTTGACAAGAACTTCGCGGTTAGTGGTCCAGTCCCTCCGAGCGCCTCAAACGCCACAGGTTGGAAGAGATAGTTCACTGCCAAGTCACGATACGTCAGGGTTTTCTTCCGTTCGGCTGCGGAAGTAGTGACCCTCCCATTAACTGCAGCACCCAGGATGTGGGAGGGAGTAAAGGTGCTGCAGCCTGTGGCATCCCAAATGAGGCACCTACCTCTAGCCCGGGGATAGAGGGTAAGACCATCTGGTCTCTTTCCATTACTTCTGGATAATCCCCACGGCTCCAGAACTGAGGAGATATTAATGCGAGCCAGAACCCGCTTAATGATTAGGTTTAGCTCGGTGTGACGAGCGAAGCGACCAGCATTTAGGCGGCGAGACAGACCCTGAAGACCTATTGGGTCGAGAGGCCTACCATAGTGACATCTCAGTCCCCTACAGATGTCAGCTCCCATTCAGAGTGCGATGGAGATGCGGAGTTCATCTAGAGCAGGAATGGGCAACTTTTCGCTGACTGGGGGCCGCATTGTACTATTTCCAAGTGGGAGAGGGCCGCATGATAAAATATTTATGCATGAAATATTACTTTACACTGAATTTTTTGCAGTTCTTATTTTTATTTGTCTTAGTATGAAAGTTTACATTAAGCTGGCATCATCATCATCATCATCATTTAACGTCCCACCGACGATGGCTCTTCACCCGTCGGTGGCACAATTCCCACCGACGAAGTTCCGGGACATGCCGGTATTGTGTTACCGACTGTCGGCAATGTCCCGTTTTTCTTTTTCCTCCTCTTTTTTTTTTCTTTCTTACTGAGGAAGGGCGGGTTTCCTCCGTAACCGGGAGATCCACCTCCCCTTCCCCAACCCTAGGATCCTTCGGTGAGCAACCATTGTAGCTCACCTTCTTCGCCTTGCGACCCTTCTTTAAGGAGGCCTCCACCTCCTCGACCGCGTCCATTCCCTCTTCTAGAGAGATACCAACCAACTTCTCCAGGACCTTGCTTTGGTCCTGGGCACTCACATACATACATATCTACACACACATACATACATACATACATACATACATACATATATATATATATATATATATATATATATATATATATATATATATATATATATATATATATATATATATATATATTATCCAACTATAGTTATCATACTCGGTCATAATGTCTTACGTTTAAGATGATTACCATACATTTCCCTGAGGAGAAGTTTACATTTTTAACATCGCCGATTCCTATGGATCGCATAAATTGTAATTCTTCGAAACATATGTCGGAATAAAGTATGCAGTTATAACATGCGTTTTCTCCATTCCTTAAATTTTTAAATATACTCAAATACCCAAAATATAAAGGAGTTTCTGCCTCACCAACAGGAATTACACCACATTTATTTTGTGATCTTTGCTACCTTGGTTTCTATTAACCCATTCATTCTATCCTAATTATTATTTATTAGGATAGAATAAATACATATAATTAAATATATATATATATATATATATATATATATATATATATATATATATATATATATATATAATCCGAAATATAGTATTATATATCCATCACGGCTGATCTTACCAGTCGGTTTCGCGCAAAGAATACAATAGAGTGTTAGGTAACAATCCGATTATACAACCTTACGCTCATCAAAGTTAGCCGGTGTGGAAAGGAATATGGCGACTGCTCTCTATTGTCGGAGGTGGATTACGACAACCTGTCAGCGACTGCTGTGAAAAAGAGTGGTGAAACGAAAATGGGCCAGGGAAATAGGAGTTATGCCTCTTGGTTGAGTACGCTGTGAGACTAACAAGGGTTATCTTAATGTGTTTGTTGGGGCGTATTATTAAATGTTGCGCTCCTGAGGGGATGAAATTGTGATATATGTAGTGGTGTCATGTGCCTAATTTTTCCGGGATCTGTTCTTTTTCTGTTGGTCTGTTTTCTTTCTGTAAAGGATAAGGTCGTGAGGTTCGGGTGTTATATTAGCGTGCGGTATGTAATTTGTGTGCGGGGGGGGGGGGGGCTATATATGTGTTGGGGTACAATGTGTGTGAATGGATATATATTGGGGATGGTGGTGGGAGACAGTCTATTTTGTGGGGTGTCCGCCTTATAGTGATGTTTTTAAAGGTGATTTGTTTTCCTTCTTCAACGTAATTGCACGTTCCGCATTTTGTAACTATATTGCCTTCCTTGTTGACTTTCTCAGTTGCTTTTTGACTCTATCTTGCTTCTTTTGTAAATATTGCTTTAGTGAAAAGCTTTTTTTAGGTTGGTTGCTTGGCGTCTCCAACATGTTATTCTTGATTTTGTCATTAGCTTGTTAATTCTCGACTACTGTTGAAGAACTGGGAGATATCTCTTAGCGGTATTGAGAATGTCATGGTTTCTTGGGTTGTGAGTAATGACAAAAGAAATGTATATGAGTTCATTTCTAATTTTATGTGTTTGTTTTCTTTTAAGTTCTGTCGTTGGGATGTTTTTCGCTTTGGTAATTGCTGAGTCAAGTCTAGTAGGATATTTTTATTTTTCTATAAATGTTTTTATTCTTGCAATCTTTTGTCCTTTCGTGTGGCGTCTATTACTATAGTGCAAACACATTTTTCCATAATAAATGGTATACTTCTTTTTGTATGTGAGGGTTGGGAGGAATGAAAATTGAAGTATTAGTGTGTACCTGTGGGTTCATAGAAAAATCAGTTTTAATGGTGTTCAAAAATTGTAATTCCTTTGAGTGCCATTCTTTAAACTTTATCGAGAAATGTAGTTCATTTAAAAGTGAGTGAAAGATATCTGGGTCTCTTTGATTTTTGCTCCAAAATATAAAGCAGTCATCCAAACACTGTTTCCAATTGTTCATTATGTAAATTGAGAATTGTTGGATAAATGTTTCTGGAAATTGAAAATAAAGTTTGTCCTCTAAGAAGCCCATTATGAGTATTGCGTAAGTGGGGGCTATTTTGTCACCATCGTTGTTCCTTTTATATGTAAATAAAAGTTATTGTCAAAGAAGTGACTGTTTTGAAGTACTAATTTAATCTTTCTAAAATAAAGTTTCTTGAAAATCTTACCTTGATATGGTTTGGTTGTTTTCTCAACCAGAAATTTGCGGTTCAATTCCTAGGTCGTGTGGTATATTGGTGTATAAACTAGTTACATCAAAACTAACGGGAATTGTTTCCTGTTGGACACTTTTAGGCATATAATATAGAAAGTCCATATCATCCTGGACAAAGCTTAGTACCATTTTGCATAAACGTTTTAAAATTAATTATATCTACCAAGCTGCGTTGTGTTTTTGATGTAGGTCCTACAATGATTGGACATAGTTTCAAGTCTGTAGGTTTTGGAATTTCGACATATGTTGTATTTTTTCCTTTTATGTTCTCTTCAATTTTCTGTATGTGCGTGTGTGTGCATATCTGCGCGTGTGTATGTATGCATGTTTCTTGTGTGTGTGTGTGTGTGTGTGTGTGTGTGTGTGTGTGTGTGTGTGTGTGTGTGTGTGTGTGTGTGTGTGTGTGTGTGTGTGTGTCTGACTAAGATGCCTTAGCCAGGCATTAACCAGGCACATACTGGATAAATGGAGCAAATAACAATAGAAGCATCTTTAAAAGATATACCGATTCCACCTAAAAATGTATATCTTAAAGAAGTCATTAATAAATTAACAGACTTCACCCACCGCTTACAATGGAAAGCCATGTTCTATGATAAAAACAACCAAGCAGAGACGATGCACCACCAAAACACCAATGACTTTACCAAAGGAATTTTCAAGACTAGGAAAACACCTCCACCAAACAGCCACTTAGACGCCTTTGAAAACGAACTATGGGATACTATTAAGAAACTACAATTCAAACGACACCCACTAAGGAACAACAGCTACTTAAAAAACCTAAAGGACCTACTATATAAACTGAAATTGCAAAAGGGAATTATTGTACACTCCGATAAAACAAGGAATTCTTACACATTGGATATAAATTTATAGCACCATCTTTTGCATAATGAAATTACAAAAAAAAATACAAAATAACTTCTAACAGCACCTTAAGATATATGAACTTATCAGCCAAGAACATTATGACAGACTACAACATAAATGAGAAAACCGAGCCCTTTGTACCTTCCAGACCCTGCATAACAATAAAAGACCATAAACCTAATTTCTTAACAGATACGAAAGTTAGATTAATATGCCCCAATAAGTCCGATCTATGTAAATTAAGTAAATTAATATTAGATAAATATATCCATAAATTAAAGAATACGATATCCCTAGAACTATGGCCCAACACCTACGAAGCATTAAACTGGTTTTCCAGAATACAGAACAAGAAAGACTACAAGTTCCTACAAATAGACATACTACTCATCTATTAACCCTACGTGCTTTAATAGTGCTCTTGTCTTCGCCAAAAATCATACCCAACTAACAATGAAGGAAATTAATGTAATCTTAGAAGCGAGAAAATCAGTAAGAACTTTTGATAATAAACTATGGGTAAGAAAAGACTCCCCTAATAACTTCGATATCACCATGGGAGCCCCAGGTTCAGCACAGGTAACAGACTTAGTAAGTATTTATTTGTTATCATAGATACAGGAAGAATTCCCAGAAATCAAGGGTGGGCTATATAGGGACGATGTACTATTCATACTAAAAACGTCTCAAATAGGAGATTAGAACTAATTAAGAAAAATTATATAAACTTTTTAAAAGATTCGGCCTAACTCTTACTATAGAAAAGGAATATAACTCTATAAATTACCTAGATGCCAACTGCAACCTAGCCACGGGACTCCACGAACCCTACATAAAACCTAATACAAACCTCAAGTATATAAGCGCATCCAATAACCATCCGAACTTTATAAAAAGAGGATTAGTACATAGCATTAGCAAAAGAATTTCACGCCTCTTTTCTAACCTAGATATCTTTAATAAGTATAAGGAGTTCTACAATAGCGCATTAGAAAAAGCAGGTTATAAAGAAAAAATTAAATAGCTAGACTTAGAACATTACACAAATAACCTGAACAACATAAATGCCCAAGACAATTATCACAACACTAACCACACTCCAAACGAAACTAAAAACCACATTAATAATATGCACAACATAGATAAGATTATTACCAACAATATAAAAAAACTGTAGAAATAATAAGTTTCAAACTAAGATAGCTAACAACATTAGCCTCGATCAACAATAATAAGCTAGACGCCTTCTACGAAACTAGGAAAAATACCAATATAAAACATAACTGCCAACAGGCAAATGGAATAAATCTCGTCCCTAATAACTCGCCCTCAAACAACACGGACAACAACATGGCAAATAATAACCCCACTCGACATAACACAAGCAAAGATAAACTGAATAATTTATGTGGCTGCAGAGACAGAAATAATTCTCAAATAGGTGTAATACAAAAAACGTAATATACCAATGCAATGTACTCGCAAATAACCATACGAAATCTTATATAGGAGCCACGAAAAATGAAATGATACTTAGATACAATTCCAACCAATCTACTTTAATTACCCCTTTAAAGGCAAACTACTATTTGTTGTTGACAATTGACCCCATCAACAGCTGCTTAACTAATTCGCTAATGCGGTCTCTGTAAGTTTGGCACGCCAGGAGTGACGCGTTCTGCTTCTAGTATCCGAGTCTTTGCCCACGAAGTCCAAGTCGATAGCGCAGATCAGAAATTTGTGGTCGATGTAACCGACAATTTTGAAAAGTGGACAACTTATGCTATCCTTATCTACCAACCTACAAATGCTCTATTTAAATACGACATAAATGGCCCGATACGATTTGTTGATGTGCACACTTGCACACCCAGGAAATCTAGTCGGTACCTGTCAGACAGTTGAAAACGTTTGAGCATGTTTGTGAAGTTTTTGCTAACCCCACACAATCCAAACGTGCGTCCAAGATGGCATTCCATTCACCCATTAGCAACTAAAGTTTGAGGCGTTCTCAGGAAAACCTCCAGACGTCTGAATAAATCTGGTTGTCCTATTCCTATCGGACCATGGACAGCCACCAGTCTGAAAGCAGTCCCATTGCTACTGCTTATATCCAAGACTACCAACATACCTTCTGGGTCCAGGAAGACAGTCCTTATCTCCAGATCAAGACCTCTCTGGGATAACACCGCTGTTCCACCCACCATTCCCGGTTGACATCGAGATAAGTAAATCACGTTTCTACTGAATGGGGTATGAAAGCTCGTCGGTCGGAGAGTTTTGTTTCGCTGATACATCTATACCTAGAGACCTGAGGTCACTGAGTAGGTGGATGTGTTTCCAAGGCGAACTTAGGACACGTGCACTTATACTGCCTATCCCGAGCAATTCCATGCGTGTCAGAGACAATGATGAGAAACACTCTAGTTATTGCGTAGAAACAGATGTTGTGTCCTGGTTATTTGTGGGTGCATTTCTTTGTAGAGTGTTTTATTTACGGTCCCACGGAAATCTCCGATTCCTTTGGGATATTTTGCTTTCAGTTTGTTGTGAGTTTTTTTGCGTTGTTTTTATAATTTTTATAGCAATAGGAGTATTTTGCGTGTGTGTGATGTATTCATTTAGAGTGATGTCTGTGTTATTTTGAATATGTCTTACTAAGTTCTTGCTATTTATGTTAATGGCCATGTAATTAGTGACGCATTGGGATTGCTGCTCTTGCTGTTGATCAGGGTTGCTACGTTTTCGTTTGTTGGGGTGTTTGTGATGTCGGGGATGTTTGAAAATTTGTCGGGGTGGGATGTGTGGGCTTGTGATGGTTTGTTGATTTCTGTGTCACCCACTCTAATTTTTTTGATTTTAGTCTTGTACCGCGCTTTTCATTTTGTAATTTCTTTTCCTTTTCTATTTCACCAGGATCCATTCTGCAGAGTTTGCAAGACTGTTTTCCTCACTAGCCGAGTTTTTACAGACGGAAAAATCTATGGTAAGAGATGAGCTATGTCTGCACAGTTGCGCATTTCTAGGCTGCTGGTCTGGTCTACTGGTATGAGTGAGGCTTCTCTCGGTTGCCATGGTGTATTATGTGTTGTTTTAGTTTTTCTCGATGGGGATACCGGTGCTTACTGCTGATGCTGTTGAATGGATTTCTCCTGCTGTTCCTTCTGTTGATGCTGTTGTTTTGGTTTTAGATGCTGTTGCTCTTGGCGTTGAAGCTGTTGGTGTTCTTGGTGGTGGTGCTGTTGTTTTTGTTGTTGTTGTTGCTGTATTAGGGGTGTCTGCAGTAGCTGAGTTTTTTTTCTCTTAGCGTTGAGCAGATAGCCGCTTTTAAATGGCTTGTTTCGCTGCAAATGTGGTATCTCGGTTATATGCCCTCTACTGGTACAAGTAGTTGTATTCCACCGGGTAGGTTGATCAGGTCAGGGATTTTTTCGGCAGTTCTTAAATCAGCGTGCAAAAGCAGTTCCATCCCTGTGCCTGACCAATTTTCTTTTCCCAATTTGTGGACTTACAGAATTTTAATTTTGTCCTGTATGCCATACGATACGGCTGCTACGAGCAAAGAGATATCAATTTCTGAAGGTGCCTCCACTACCTTTACTTTGACAGCCCTCTGCTCGAGGTATGTGGCATTTTCTTTGGCCAATTCTTCAGTTCAGAATTTCGCCTCAACTGTGCCCGAATTAACACTAAAAGCTCATTTGCTAGGCTTACTACGCAAACTATTTTTACATTCATACACACACACACACACACACACACACACACGCGCGCACACACGCACACACACACACACACACACACACACACACATGTATTTCGTTTGGGGATTTGGTTTGCAAGATTCTTTATGTAAATTCGTGTGTTGAAGCATATTTTATTGTGTCTAGGGAGAGTCATTCTCTTTTAGTGCCTTATTATTTAACACATTCACCGGCACAATTTCCACTCATTTACTTTTTTTTTTAAAGTTTTCGTTGTGTCTGACAGCCTTTTCAATAGTCGTTGACTCTCACCGTTATCCGAGCTGCGTACTTTTCGTTTGTACATGTATCTGGGTCAGTGTGCGCATGCACATATGTATGTATGAATGTATGTGTGTATGTATATATATATATATATATATATATATATATATATATATATATGCATACATATATATATATATATATATATATATATATATATATATATATATATATATATATATATATATATATATATATATATATATATATATATATATATTTATATATATATATGTATATATATATATATATATGTATATATGCATGTATGTACGTTTGTATGTATTCTGCATATTCATGTGTTTGTGTGTTCGTGTTTGTGTGTTTATATGTGTGTGTATGGGTGTGTGTGTGTCTGTATGTGTGTGCGTGTGTGTGTGCGTGTCTATCCATATTACCTGTGTGCCTATCTATCTGTATGTCTATCTGTTTATATTCAGATCCATTTACTTACATATATATGCATATATGTACACACACACACACACACACACACATATATATATATATATATATATATATATATATATACGTATATATATCTATATCTATTTCTATATACGCATATATACACACAGAGGCATGCACACACACACAAATGTATGCATACACACACACACACACAAACACATGAATATGGAGAATACATACATTCAAACGTATGCACATGCATACATATGTATATGCATACACACACGTACATGCATACACACACATACATGCATACGTACATATATCCATCCATCGACACATACATGCATACATACATACATACATACATACATACATACATACATACATACATATGTATATGCGCACGCACACTGACCCACAAACACGCGCACAAATAAACAAAAAGAATGCATCTCGGATAATGGACAGAGTCAACGATTATTGAAAAGGTTGGAAGACGCAACGAAAATTTTAGAAAAAGTACGTAAGTAAATGAATGAAAATTGAACCCGTATGTTAAATAATAAGACACTAAAAGAGAATGGCTCTCCCCAGACACAATAATATATATACTATTGTTTGTGTGTGTGTGTGTGTGTGTGTGCTTGTATGTGTGCGTTTGTATTTGTTTGTGTGTGTGTGTGTGTGTTTGTGTGTGTGTGTGTGTGTGTGTGCATGTATGTGTGTGTTTGTATTTGTTTGTGTGTGTGTTTGTGTGTGTGTGTGTGTATGTGTGTGTGTGTGTGTGTGTATGTGCGTGCCTGTGTGTTTATATGCGTATATATATATATATGTATATATATTTTGAAGAATTAGAAGAATGAGTCTAGACGGTGAACCAATGGAAGCAACAGGTGGCAAGGGGAATAACTGGCTCCTTAGGGGAATTTTTTTAAATAGTCATAGTTGTATATTGAGGTTTGGTCTGTACTTTCGTATGAACAGGTTTTCCTTGTTTAGGCGTTATTGTACTGAGATTGAATCTTTGCATTGGTATAATGGGAAGATATGAAAATTCGGCGTTTTTTTACTTGCGTATCTGTCGATGTGTCCGCTAAGTGCTCTCTGCCTGTATTGAGGGAAACGAATCTGTTCTTTATGTAGCGTGACTCTGCGTCTCAAAGTAAGGCTCGCTTGGCCCACATAATTGTGACTACAACCTGAGCAGGTTAGGACACAGATAAGGTTCTGGGAAGCACATGTGAAGTTGGTCATAACTGAGAATTTTTGTCCTTGCTGGAATGTAAATTCCGAGCCTTCAGTTAGGTGTGGGCATGTACCACAATTAGGTCGTCTGCATTTTTTAACTGTTGGTATCGTTTGTATTGAGTATAGTTTTGCATTTGTCTCTTGAGTGATTCGTCTTGTCTTTTACATTTTAGTAGTTTGTGTGTATTTAGGACGCTGTTCATTTTTGGGTCTTCAGTGAGCAGAGTGAGATTTTGTATAATTGTGTTGTATGCTTCATTGTTTCTGGGGTTGTGGGTTGATATGTATGGGAGTGATTTAAGGTGAGGTGTGGTGTTTTGTGTTTTTGTCCTTAGTGTGTTTGTGTCCAAATTCTTGGCACGTTTAATTCCATGTTCTATAAGTGTAGGTGGGTATTGACGTTCAATGAGTGTTATTTTGAGTTCTTGTAGGCGAAGTTCCCGAGTGGTTGTGTCAGATACAATTGTACAGATCCTTTTTGCTAGATTGAATGGGATATTTATTTTGGTGTGTTTAGGATGGCATCAACTGAAAAGGAGATACTGTTTTGAGTCTGTTGGTTTGTAGTAAATGTCGGTTGCAATTTGGTTGTTGGACTTTTTTGTTCCTTGCTATATATTCCATTGAAAATTGGATGTTGGGGTTTATATTGTTCAATGTAGATTTGAAATCCAGAAGTTTATCATAGGTTTCATTCCAGATAAAACAATCGTCTAAGTACCTTTTCCAGTTTTCTCTTATATACTGGTGGAATGGAGTTCCAAATTTTTGGAGCGAAAGTTCATATAGGATAGATTCAAAGAAACCCATTATTAGGTTCGCAAGGACAGGCGCTGCTTTCGTTCCCATCGCAATACGGAATTTCTGTAGGTCCTTGAGTGCCCTCCAAATTTCTTTTCTCCTCTAGGGTTTTGGATTGCATTGAATCCTCCATGTTTCAGTTTTCTGTTTTTTGTTTGGTGAGTTGGGGTTTTGGTTTTGGTTATTTCATTTTTGCCTTTTCTTATTTTTCTCTCTTTCCTTCTTTATGTTTGTGCTCGTGTTCTGTCTTTCCTTTTCTTGTGGTGGGAACTACATTCCTTTGGTTGTCCAATGGGGTGAGGGCTCCGTTCCTTTGTAGGACCACTGACACAGAGGGGCTTCTGGTTGCTGCTTCCTTGGCTCCCGTATCCTTATTATTATCGAGTAAGAAAACAGCGATCTGATGGATACAAATTAATTTATTAGTTAATTAACATATTCACCTACAACTGTTTCATTTCACAACCAAAATTAAAGCTACAAAACATATAGATATGTAATTATAAAACGTATATTTATAATTTTAATTTTGGTTCTGAAATGAAACAATTGTAAGTGAATATGTTAATTAATTAATACATTGATTTGTATCCATTAAATCCCTCTGTTTTCTAACTCGATAATGATATTTAATATGTTACGATGTTTTATATAATATATTCGTTGAAGAAATATTTCTTCAAAATATAATATATTAAACTAGTGTATCTTGGATAAAATATCCCTAAAAGAGGTTTAAATATCCAAATTGTGACTATAGATACATACATACATACATACATACACACACACACACACACACACACATATATATAAATATATATATATATATAAATACATATATATATATATATATATATATATATATATATATATATATATATATATATATATATATATATATATATATATATACATACATGTACATATATATATATATATATGTGTGTGTGTGTGTGTGTATAGACATATATATACATACATTACACATAATCATGTGGTTGTGGACCAGACTTTTTACAACACAACTACACCTGCACCAATGATAGAAATGATATATTACTGTTATGTAATGAGTTAAATGTTACATCCTATAAACAAACCCTAATAATCGGTCTTAAAAAGACTATGTAATAAAATACTGTGATTTTAATCAGTTTCAATCGGCAAAATCCGGATATGCGCGCATACAAACCTACATACTTATTTGCAAACAGGATGGTGTCAAATACAACCGGTGTGTTTTAAAAGTTTTGCTTCGTAATGATGTCGTCATAAATTCATTCTGAATACGTAAGTGTATTCACTTTCTTTTATGTAATATGCTCCGGATTATTGTAAAGTATTTCGCTTCCTTAAGTTGAGCATTTAGCTTCTGAGATCTCTGCAGACACTGATAATACGAAACACAAGGACGACGACGACGATGACGACGGTGGTGGTGGGGAGAAGTGGCGACAGAAACAACGGTGATGACGATGACAACAACGAAGGCTGACACGGCGAAAGTGAAGGTGAAAGCGAAGGCGATGACGATGACAGCGACGAGGAAGGTAACAACGGAAACAACGACGACAACAATAACAACAACAAACAACCCTCATTAACAACAACGACAATAGGAACAACAAAACGCAGTAGGCTCCTATGCCAGGCTTGGGTAACCGTTTTCGAGACGCGGGCCGCATGAAACATGACACTACTAAGAAAATTTCAAGGTAATTTTTCCTTGGCGCGCCATTCAGATAATCTCGCAGATTCATCACTATTCTACGATGTTGCTCGTACTACTAGACATACATACATATATACATACATACATACAGTCGAAAATATCTCTTTGAAAATCAAAGAAAAGGAGGATATCTATGGACAACTGCTTCGAAACCACCAGCTTCTATATCCAGACTTTGAATTCATATTCATATCAATAATAATTGGAGCGCTAGGTTTTGCTTGTAAATGTTTAATGGAGAATCTGGAAAAAGTGGGATGTTAAGAAAGAGAAATCGACCGGCTAATTCGTACATGACAAGTGCAATCTGTGAGTGGAGCAGTAAAAATATGCAAGACCCTTCCCAAGTTCCAAATGTGAATTTGTCAGATGGAGCCTTGTATCTTTGTTGGAAACCGGCTCCCTCCTAAGTGAAAGATTTATAATAATTAAAAGATAGAAGAGACATACATACATATATGTATGTACTGTATTTGTGTATGACTTTGTGTTTGTCCCATAGCGCAACACCCTGGACAAGTGTCTCCACATACTTTCAAATTCACACAATTACTGTGTAAATTTGGTAGATGGAAACTGCATGGAAGTCCGACATATATATGTGGATGCGTGTGTGTGCACTGTGTATGTGTGTGAGCATGTGGGTGTGCATGTGTGTGCATGTATGTGATCATATGCATACATCTGTGTGTGTGTGTGTGTGTGTCTCACTGCCGCTTGACAACCGGTGATGGTCCGTTTGCGTTCCTGTAACATAACGATTCAGCGAAAGATACCGATAGAGTAAGTGCCAGGCTTCAAAAATAAGCACTCTGGCGATTTTTCCGACTAAACTCGTCAAGGTAGCATTCCAAGAAGACCACAAGTCGTGAAACAAGTAAAAAATAAAGATATAAAAAAAAAACAGAAGACAAAAGTGTGAGCTTGTAGCCAGATGAGAAAGACAATAAACGTCATAAGTTGTAAGACGTGTAAATGTTTGCGTGATGTCATGAGGGCAACACAGAGCTCCCCACATTGTTACTTCAGAATTCTTGTGATTATGTAAGTGACCATAAATCAGATGTCTTTTATGACTGTTTATTTCTAAGTCGGCTAGCGGTGGTCCATGTGAGTAATTAATGTTAACGAATGAGGAAAGCCAGGTATATTAGCATATCTATTTATCTTTTACTTGCTTCACTCATTAGATTGTGGCCATGCTGGAGCACCGGCTTGAAGAATTTTAGTCGAACGAATTGATCCCATATGGCGTAGTGGTTAAGAGCGCGGGCTACTAACCCCAAGATTCCGAGTTCGATTCCAGACAGTGACCTTAATAATAATAATAATAATAATAATAATAATAATGATGATGATGATGATGATGATGATGATGATAATAATAATGATAATAATAATAATAATAATAATAATAATAATAACAAAAAAAAAATACCTTAGGATTGAGAACCCAGGTTCAAAATTTCCCTAAGACACCTGATGAAGGCTGGAAAGTATATCAGCCGAAACGTTGTGTTAACAACAAACGAGAATAGGACAAACATCCGTCAAATATAAATAATGTAAATAATGAATTGATCCCAGTATTTTTTATCTTTATTTTTAACGTGTCACTTATTTTAATGGACTCTATTGCCAAACTAATAGGTTACGGGGACGTAAACACACTAACACCGGTTATGAAGCGGTGGTGGGGACAAACACAGAAGCAAACGCGCGCGCGCACACACACGCAAACACACACACACACACACACACACACACACACATGCACACTTAGATATACATACGACGGGCTTCTTTCCTCTTCGCTCTACCCAATTCACTCATATGATTTTGGTCGACCCGAAACTATAGAAGACATTTGCTCAAGGTGTTACGCAGTGGAACTGAAGCCGGAACTATGTTGTTTGGAAGCAAACTTCTTACCACACAACCACACCTGCGCATATGTCACGCCTACGCCTATGCCACGCCTATGCCACTCCTACGCCTATGCCACGCCTATGCCACTCCTACGCCTATGCCACGCCTGCGCCTAATTCTTTTTAGGAACAGTTAACAAATGTTAACAAAGAAGGGATACCTCTTAACATGTTGAATGGGAGGGAACTGCGAAGATTGTTCATTAAAGATTATCCCTGACCCACTTCCCAAGGACTGGGATAAACGAAACTTGGCATAATTATTAGTCCTTTACTACATAGCTACCACCAATGGTGACACATTTCTCTCGTCGCTTTATGCAGCTGTGAAGACCTCGTCTGTAGAAGTCGGTAGGTTACGTCTGGAGCCAAGGCTTTAGCTCAGAAATAAGTTCATCATTATCCGAAAAGTGCTTCACCTTCAGAAAAGACTTCATGGTTAGAAAGAGGTGGAAGTAAGATGGTACGAGGTCGGGAGGCTAAGGGGGTGAGGAAGGATTTCATAGTCACAGGAGTGTGCTTTCATGTGGGCAACATGCGCATTGTGAACTAGGACGTTGTCTTGGAGGCGAACTCCTTTGGTCAATACATCACGCCCTTCTGCTTTGATGGTGTCCCGCAATTTCTGCAGCAAAGAAGCATAATATGCCCTGTTAATTGTGGTGCGCTTTGCCAGAAAATCCATCGTCACTACTCCGTGCTGGTCCCATACGACTGTGAGCGTCACCTTCCTTGCTGAGGGTTGAACATGAGCCTTCTTTAGAGGTGGTGAGTTATCATGCTCCCATTGCTTTGACTGGACTTTAGTCTCAGGATCATAGTGATGGTCCCATGTTTCATCCTATGTGATAAGTCTACCAAAAACGTCCTCCTCATTTTCTTGGCACATTGCCAAAAGAGCCTGGGAGCAATTGACTCGTTCCTACTTCTGAAAAGGTGTGAGCATCCAGGGAATCCATCGTGCAGACTACTTCTGCATATGCAAATGGTCGTGAATGGTTTTTTTTTCCACGGACCCTACACTTATCTTCACTTCTTGGACTAGTTGCTGAATAGTCATGCGATGATCTTCCAAAATGGCGGCTTCCACTTTATGGATGGTGTCGTCATCAATAGCGGAATGAGGTTGTTCAGGAATAAGAGCAGTTTCCACAGATATCTGACCACATTTGAACTGGCAATGCCAGTGCTTGACTACGTCATATAATGGTATATCGTCACCATAAACTTCTTTTATCTCATCAAAAGTCTCTTTTGGTGTACGACCTTCCAAGTATAAAGAACCTGATCACTGATCTGCATTCAACTGCCTCCATTATAACACCTCAGTCCACTTCAGCAGCCGTAGAAGACAAACGAATTCTAGTGGAAAGCTGCAATTTACAATGTGTCATGTAGAGGCATGTATGATTATACTTGTACAAGTTCCATTTCCTGCAACAATCGGAAGTGGATCAGGGGAAATCGTTAATGAACACCCCTCATAACACTAATTGAAAACATTATTCCTCGATAAAATAACAAACAATAATTATCTATAACACTTTTGTATAAACAATCACTTATTCATGGATGTCTTTTCTGACTCTCACATGACACGAAGAAAAGCTTTTATGTGATCTTCTCACGCGACTGCCAAATAAACTTAATATATGAACGTTAACTGAATCAATTTGTACGCTAATGGATAGCGTTCTGAGCCACACCACCGCTTCAAAAACAAACTATTTTTATAACAATGGCCAGAATAGACATAATTTGTGTCACAACTCTATAAGCTTTACACTTCTGAAAATCGAATGTGAAACCGGAAAGGTGTATACCTATATTTTAAAATATAATTAAATTCTAATTTATTCTGGTATATTCTGGAATATAGATCTGTGTTTACTTCGGTAAGTACGTAAATGTTCCTCAAATTCTGTTTTGTACGTGATAGCCGACCTTGGTGCTCTATTATTTAAGGACCTAGTTCACTTGAATCTTGAACTTTTATACGCACACACACACACACACACACACACACACACACACACACACACATCCATATCAGTCGAAGAGCGTAGGATCAAAACGTCAAAGACTTTTCAATTTTCCTAAGCGTCAAACTAATACATTTGCTTGTTGTTCCCTCAGCTGTGTTTGTCTTTTGCTTTCTGTAAATTTGAACTGTGTGCGTGTGTATGTGTGTGTTTGTGTGTGTGTGTGTGTGTGTGTGTGTGTGTGTGTGTGTGTGTGTGTGTGTGTGTAGCTAAACAAATGAAAGAAAATAGCGTTCAACTCATGCCGGAAAATTTAAAAGTATCTGATAAGATAACTCAGACCTACATTACTCAAAGTTTTATTGGCGTACATAAGCAATTACTTCTCAGATGCACCACCAGTCACTTTTCTGCGCTTACAAAAATGGATAGTGTCATCCTATATGTGTCCGAGAATATTCACTTTTAGTCGAGTGAGAGACGAGTGGCAAAATTTAGATGCTAGATTATTTTACAAGTTGAAAATGAATATAAACCAAATTAATCTACTTTATCAACATGGATAAAAGGTAAAGTTGACTTGGGCGAAATTTGAAATCAAGATGCAAAGAGTCGAAATGAATGCCGCATGGCACTGTATCCGATGCTCTAACAATTCTGCCAATTCACTGCCTTTAGGTAAGGTTACTAATTTAGGGACGAGGCCAGTAATTTTGTGGTGAGTGGTTAAATCAATTACGGACTAATATCACAAAGCAAGTTATCCGATACTAAAACAATTCTGCCAGCTCCCCGGTTTCGGCATTATACTTATATATTAAAAACGTAAAAGCTTGCCTTCATCCTTAAGGCCCATTAGGCCGGAGCTTATACTGGTTTTTGCTGCGCTAAAGCGAGTGATTTTTTAAATAATATAAGCACAACTTTTAGGTTTATTAATACTAGAGAACAGGAAAAAAAATTATTATCTTCGGGAATCGAATAACGCATCTATCGTGTACGCGATGATCGCGTAGGCTAATATGTCTCCGAGCATTTCAAGGAAGCAATTTAAAAAGTCGTGCAGCTGGTCCCCTAGTTTTTCCAACTATTCTAATGACACTAACTACATAAGACATATCATTCCGTGCACATCTTTATTGAAGACTTTCGCTCATTCGAGATAACATTTATATTTGAGTGACTGAGTTACTGTTAAAGTACCCAACCGTAAAGTTGTGGGCCCTATGCGATATTGTTCATTCCTTGGCGGAGGCTTTGGTGCCGAGTCCGTGAGTAATATTCTTTTTAGCTTCACTTTGACAACGCGTCCCATGACTTGCTGATGTGTGATGTCAGAGAAACAGGCGTGTAATAATTTTGTGTACCCACACACACTACACACACACACACACTACACACACACACTACACACACACACACACAGTACACACACACACTACACACACACACTACACACACACACACACTACACACACACACACACTACACACACACACACACACACTACACACACACACTACACACACACACACACACTACACACACACTACACACATACAAATATACACGTAGCATGTACACACGTTTACATAGTGAAGAAACAACCTTTCTTCTAAACGTACTGACAGCGCTAAAATACCTTCCTAATCTAGTTTATTATCATTGTTTAATCAGCATCGTCACGATTTTTGATTATTATATCCTAACGATTTCATTTACAGTTTGTTCGGAACTTCAAAAACTCTCAGATCCCCTCAACATTTCTAAGATTCTCCCACCACCGTCATCCCTTAGCAAGGTAAGGCAGTTTAATGACGTAATCTCTATTATTGGTACACAACATATATTAATGGTACACATGTACACTCTTCACAAGGTGGGGAAAATCCACTTTGAAACTGTCGAACGAGAACATCGGTCAATCAATAGTACAGACAAGATACTAATGTTGCCATTGCATGCTAACTACGCACCAGTTGTGTTGCTCCTGCCTGTTAATATATGAAACAGCAGTAGCACAGGAGTAAGGTCGAACGCTTTACCTTAAAAGGTAAAACTGTGAAGGTTTAGAATCATTGATGGGCGTAGGATCTTTACTTTCTGCAAACAAAAGACTTTAATGTTCCAGAGAAGCGCATAAATGAAAGGAAAAGAAATCTTTAAAGGCAGTAAACAAAAACTAGATCACAGTTGTTTGTTTGTTTTTTTTTCTTCTGCGTTTTGTTTTTTCGATATATATGCATGCACACATACATGGATATACAAGCATATATAAATCTAGATAAGCATCCATCCGCCAGTCTACATATACATATATGCACACACTCACACACACACACACACACACATATATATAAATATATATATATATATAAATACATATATATATATATATATATATATATATATATATATATATATATATATATATATATATATATATATATATATATATATATATATACATACATGTACATATATATATATATATATGTGTGTGTGTGTGTGTATAGACATATATATACATACATTACACATAATCATGTGGTTGTGGACCAGACTTTTTACAACACAACTACACCTGCACCAATGATAGAAATGATATATTACTGTTATGTAATGAGTTAAATGTTACATCCTATAAACAAACCCTAATAATCGGTCTTAAAAAGACTATGTAATAAAATACTGTGATTTTAATCAGTTTCAATCGGCAAAATCCGGATATGCGCGCATACAAACCTACATACTTATTTGCAAACAGGATGGTGTCAAATACAACCGGTGTGTTTTAAAAGTTTTGCTTCGTAATGATGTCGTCATAAATTCATTCTGAATACGTAAGTGTATTCACTTTCTTTTATGTAATATGCTCCGGATTATTGTAAAGTATTTCGCTTCCTTAAGTTGAGCATTTAGCTTCTGAGATCTCTGCAGACACTGATAATACGAAACACAAGGACGACGACGACGATGACGACGGTGGTGGTGGGGAGAAGTGGCGACAGAAACAACGGTGATGACGATGACAACAACGAAGGCTGACACGGCGAAAGTGAAGGTGAAAGCGAAGGCGATGACGATGACAGCGACGAGGAAGGTAACAACGGAAACAACGACGACAACAATAACAACAACAAACAACCCTCATTAACAACAACGACAATAGGAACAACAAAACGCAGTAGGCTCCTATGCCAGGCTTGGGTAACCGTTTTCGAGACGCGGGCCGCATGAAACATGACACTACTAAGAAAATTTCAAGGTAATTTTTCCTTGGCGCGCCATTCAGATAATCTCGCAGATTCATCACTATTCTACGATGTTGCTCGTACTACTAGACATACATACATATATACATACATACATACAGTCGAAAATATCTCTTTGAAAATCAAAGAAAAGGAGGATATCTATGGACAACTGCTTCGAAACCACCAGCTTCTATATCCAGACTTTGAATTCATATTCATATCAATAATAATTGGAGCGCTAGGTTTTGCTTGTAAATGTTTAATGGAGAATCTGGAAAAAGTGGGATGTTAAGAAAGAGAAATCGACCGGCTAATTCGTACATGACAAGTGCAATCTGTGAGTGGAGCAGTAAAAATATGCAAGACCCTTCCCAAGTTCCAAATGTGAATTTGTCAGATGGAGCCTTGTATCTTTGTTGGAAACCGGCTCCCTCCTAAGTGAAAGATTTATAATAATTAAAAGATAGAAGAGACATACATACATATATGTATGTACTGTATTTGTGTATGACTTTGTGTTTGTCCCATAGCGCAACACCCTGGACAAGTGTCTCCACATACTTTCAAATTCACACAATTACTGTGTAAATTTGGTAGATGGAAACTGCATGGAAGTCCGACATATATATGTGGATGCGTGTGTGTGCACTGTGTATGTGTGTGAGCATGTGGGTGTGCATGTGTGTGCATGTATGTGATCATATGCATACATCTGTGTGTGTGTGTGTGTGTGTCTCACTGCCGCTTGACAACCGGTGATGGTCCGTTTGCGTTCCTGTAACATAACGATTCAGCGAAAGATACCGATAGAGTAAGTGCCAGGCTTCAAAAATAAGCACTCTGGCGATTTTTCCGACTAAACTCGTCAAGGTAGCATTCCAAGAAGACCACAAGTCGTGAAACAAGTAAAAAATAAAGATATAAAAAAAAAACAGAAGACAAAAGTGTGAGCTTGTAGCCAGATGAGAAAGACAATAAACGTCATAAGTTGTAAGACGTGTAAATGTTTGCGTGATGTCATGAGGGCAACACAGAGCTCCCCACATTGTTACTTCAGAATTCTTGTGATTATGTAAGTGACCATAAATCAGATGTCTTTTATGACTGTTTATTTCTAAGTCGGCTAGCGGTGGTCCATGTGAGTAATTAATGTTAACGAATGAGGAAAGCCAGGTATATTAGCATATCTATTTATCTTTTACTTGCTTCACTCATTAGATTGTGGCCATGCTGGAGCACCGGCTTGAAGAATTTTAGTCGAACGAATTGATCCCATATGGCGTAGTGGTTAAGAGCGCGGGCTACTAACCCCAAGATTCCGAGTTCGATTCCAGACAGTGACCTTAATAATAATAATAATAATAATAATAATAATAATGATGATGATGATGATGATGATGATGATGATAATAATAATGATAATAATAATAATAATAATAATAATAATAATAACAAAAAAAAAATACCTTAGGATTGAGAACCCAGGTTCAAAATTTCCCTAAGACACCTGATGAAGGCTGGAAAGTATATCAGCCGAAACGTTGTGTTAACAACAAACGAGAATAGGACAAACATCCGTCAAATATAAATAATGTAAATAATGAATTGATCCCAGTATTTTTTATCTTTATTTTTAACGTGTCACTTATTTTAATGGACTCTATTGCCAAACTAATAGGTTACGGGGACGTAAACACACTAACACCGGTTATGAAGCGGTGGTGGGGACAAACACAGAAGCAAACGCGCGCGCGCACACACACGCAAACACACACACACACACACACACACACACACACACATGCACACTTAGATATACATACGACGGGCTTCTTTCCTCTTCGCTCTACCCAATTCACTCATATGATTTTGGTCGACCCGAAACTATAGAAGACATTTGCTCAAGGTGTTACGCAGTGGAACTGAAGCCGGAACTATGTTGTTTGGAAGCAAACTTCTTACCACACAACCACACCTGCGCATATGTCACGCCTACGCCTATGCCACGCCTATGCCACTCCTACGCCTATGCCACGCCTATGCCACTCCTACGCCTATGCCACGCCTGCGCCTAATTCTTTTTAGGAACAGTTAACAAATGTTAACAAAGAAGGGATACCTCTTAACATGTTGAATGGGAGGGAACTGCGAAGATTGTTCATTAAAGATTATCCCTGACCCACTTCCCAAGGACTGGGATAAACGAAACTTGGCATAATTATTAGTCCTTTACTACATAGCTACCACCAATGGTGACACATTTCTCTCGTCGCTTTATGCAGCTGTGAAGACCTCGTCTGTAGAAGTCGGTAGGTTACGTCTGGAGCCAAGGCTTTAGCTCAGAAATAAGTTCATCATTATCCGAAAAGTGCTTCACCTTCAGAAAAGACTTCATGGTTAGAAAGAGGTGGAAGTAAGATGGTACGAGGTCGGGAGGCTAAGGGGGTGAGGAAGGATTTCATAGTCACAGGAGTGTGCTTTCATGTGGGCAACATGCGCATTGTGAACTAGGACGTTGTCTTGGAGGCGAACTCCTTTGGTCAATACATCACGCCCTTCTGCTTTGATGGTGTCCCGCAATTTCTGCAGCAAAGAAGCATAATATGCCCTGTTAATTGTGGTGCGCTTTGCCAGAAAATCCATCGTCACTACTCCGTGCTGGTCCCATACGACTGTGAGCGTCACCTTCCTTGCTGAGGGTTGAACATGAGCCTTCTTTAGAGGTGGTGAGTTATCATGCTCCCATTGCTTTGACTGGACTTTAGTCTCAGGATCATAGTGATGGTCCCATGTTTCATCCTATGTGATAAGTCTACCAAAAACGTCCTCCTCATTTTCTTGGCACATTGCCAAAAGAGCCTGGGAGCAATTGACTCGTTCCTACTTCTGAAAAGGTGTGAGCATCCAGGGAATCCATCGTGCAGACTACTTCTGCATATGCAAATGGTCGTGAATGGTTTTTTTTTCCACGGACCCTACACTTATCTTCACTTCTTGGACTAGTTGCTGAATAGTCATGCGATGATCTTCCAAAATGGCGGCTTCCACTTTATGGATGGTGTCGTCATCAATAGCGGAATGAGGTTGTTCAGGAATAAGAGCAGTTTCCACAGATATCTGACCACATTTGAACTGGCAATGCCAGTGCTTGACTACGTCATATAATGGTATATCGTCACCATAAACTTCTTTTATCTCATCAAAAGTCTCTTTTGGTGTACGACCTTCCAAGTATAAAGAACCTGATCACTGATCTGCATTCAACTGCCTCCATTATAACACCTCAGTCCACTTCAGCAGCCGTAGAAGACAAACGAATTCTAGTGGAAAGCTGCAATTTACAATGTGTCATGTAGAGGCATGTATGATTATACTTGTACAAGTTCCATTTCCTGCAACAATCGGAAGTGGATCAGGGGAAATCGTTAATGAACACCCCTCATAACACTAATTGAAAACATTATTCCTCGATAAAATAACAAACAATAATTATCTATAACACTTTTGTATAAACAATCACTTATTCATGGATGTCTTTTCTGACTCTCACATGACACGAAGAAAAGCTTTTATGTGATCTTCTCACGCGACTGCCAAATAAACTTAATATATGAACGTTAACTGAATCAATTTGTACGCTAATGGATAGCGTTCTGAGCCACACCACCGCTTCAAAAACAAACTATTTTTATAACAATGGCCAGAATAGACATAATTTGTGTCACAACTCTATAAGCTTTACACTTCTGAAAATCGAATGTGAAACCGGAAAGGTGTATACCTATATTTTAAAATATAATTAAATTCTAATTTATTCTGGTATATTCTGGAATATAGATCTGTGTTTACTTCGGTAAGTACGTAAATGTTCCTCAAATTCTGTTTTGTACGTGATAGCCGACCTTGGTGCTCTATTATTTAAGGACCTAGTTCACTTGAATCTTGAACTTTTATACGCACACACACACACACACACACACACACACACACACACACACACATCCATATCAGTCGAAGAGCGTAGGATCAAAACGTCAAAGACTTTTCAATTTTCCTAAGCGTCAAACTAATACATTTGCTTGTTGTTCCCTCAGCTGTGTTTGTCTTTTGCTTTCTGTAAATTTGAACTGTGTGCGTGTGTATGTGTGTGTTTGTGTGTGTGTGTGTGTGTGTGTGTGTGTGTGTGTGTGTGTGTGTGTGTGTAGCTAAACAAATGAAAGAAAATAGCGTTCAACTCATGCCGGAAAATTTAAAAGTATCTGATAAGATAACTCAGACCTACATTACTCAAAGTTTTATTGGCGTACATAAGCAATTACTTCTCAGATGCACCACCAGTCACTTTTCTGCGCTTACAAAAATGGATAGTGTCATCCTATATGTGTCCGAGAATATTCACTTTTAGTCGAGTGAGAGACGAGTGGCAAAATTTAGATGCTAGATTATTTTACAAGTTGAAAATGAATATAAACCAAATTAATCTACTTTATCAACATGGATAAAAGGTAAAGTTGACTTGGGCGAAATTTGAAATCAAGATGCAAAGAGTCGAAATGAATGCCGCATGGCACTGTATCCGATGCTCTAACAATTCTGCCAATTCACTGCCTTTAGGTAAGGTTACTAATTTAGGGACGAGGCCAGTAATTTTGTGGTGAGTGGTTAAATCAATTACGGACTAATATCACAAAGCAAGTTATCCGATACTAAAACAATTCTGCCAGCTCCCCGGTTTCGGCATTATACTTATATATTAAAAACGTAAAAGCTTGCCTTCATCCTTAAGGCCCATTAGGCCGGAGCTTATACTGGTTTTTGCTGCGCTAAAGCGAGTGATTTTTTAAATAATATAAGCACAACTTTTAGGTTTATTAATACTAGAGAACAGGAAAAAAAATTATCTTCGGGAATCGAATAACGCATCTATCGTGTACGCGATGATCGCGTAGGCTAATATGTCTCCGAGCATTTCAAGGAAGCAATTTAAAAAGTCGTGCAGCTGGTCCCCTAGTTTTTCCAACTATTCTAATGACACTAACTACATAAGACATATCATTCCGTGCACATCTTTATTGAAGACTTTCGCTCATTCGAGATAACATTTATATTTGAGTGACTGAGTTACTGTTAAAGTACCCAACCGTAAAGTTGTGGGCCCTATGCGATATTGTTCATTCCTTGGCGGAGGCTTTGGTGCCGAGTCCGTGAGTAATATTCTTTTTAGCTTCACTTTGACAACGCGTCCCATGACTTGCTGATGTGTGATGTCAGAGAAACAGGCGTGTAATAATTTTGTGTACCCACACACACTACACACACACACACACTACACACACACACACTACACACACACACACACAGTACACACACACACTACACACACACACACTACACACACACACACTACACACACACACACACTACACACACACACACACACTACACACACACACACAGTACACACACACACACACACTACACACACACTACACACACGCGCGCGCGCGCGCACGCACACACACACACACACACACACATACAAATATACACGTAGCATGTACACACGTTTACATAGTGAAGAAACAACCTTTCTTCTAAACGTACTGACAGCGCTAAAATACCTTCCTAATCTAGTTTATTATCATTGTTTAATCAGCATCGTCACGATTTTTGATTATTATATCCTAACGATTTCATTTACAGTTTGTTCGGAACTTCAAAAACTCTCAGATCCCCTCAACATTTCTAAGATTCTCCCACCACCGTCATCCCTTAGCAAGGTAAGGCAGTTTAATGACGTAATCTCTATTATTGGTACACAACATATATTAATGGTACACATGTACACTCTTCACAAGGTGGGGAAAATCCACTTTGAAACTGTCGAACGAGAACATCGGTCAATCAATAGTACAGACAAGATACTAATGTTGCCATTGCATGCTAACTACGCACCAGTTGTGTTGCTCCTGCCTGTTAATATATGAAACAGCAGTAGCACAGGAGTAAGGTCGAACGCTTTACCTTAAAAGGTAAAACTGTGAAGGTTTAGAATCATTGATGGGCGTAGGATCTTTACTTTCTGCAAACAAAAGACTTTAATGTTCCAGAGAAGCGCATAAATGAAAGGAAAAGAAATCTTTAAAGGCAGTAAACAAAAACTAGATCACAGTTGTTTGTTTGTTTTTTTTTCTTCTGCGTTTTGTTTTTTCGATATATATGCATGCACACATACATGGATATACAAGCATATATAAATCTAGATAAGCATCCATCCGCCAGTCTACATATACATATATGCACACACTCACACACACACACACACACACACACGCACACACACACACACACACACACACATACATACATACATACACACACTCGCGTGTACACACTCCTATTTATACGCATAACTACACGTATATATATATAAAGATATATACTTAAATATATATACATATGTATATGTACTTGTATACTTAACTATATACATACATATGTATATGTATAAATCATATGCTCATATGTAGTATACTTATACGAAGACATGACAGAAGTAAATAGACACGCCATAAAACATCGTTTTATGTTTATTTCAATTTGTAATGGTATATATTTTTTATTGCCATTTTTACGTTTCAGGTTTTATATGTGACTGTTTAATCATGTCATGTACAAAAGAAGCCTTGGAACTCTCTGAATTTCAAAGAAGCCGTATTGTGGGTCAATCTGAATGGGGACATAGCCAGCGTAAAATCGCAGAAAACCTTGGGATCCCGCTTTCTACAGTTAATAGAACGATTGTGCAATTCACCAGAGAGGGGAAGGAGTCCTCATCACCTCTCCCAGGACCCTTCTCTTTGTTAAGAGAAGTGAGGAGGATAATCCTTGTTGCAAGGCCCCTGACGTAGCAGAACAATTTGATGTCAGTCTGAGAACAGCTGTCAGGTATCTCCTCAAACTTGGTTACTATGGCAGAGCAGCAAGAAGGAAGCCACTTCTTCAACCAGCCAACATCAAGCGGAGAAAAGATTGGGCCAGTGAGATAGTGGAGAGACCACTAGTATTTTGGTACACTGTCATATTCTCTGATGAGTCCAGATTTGGTATATTTCCTGACAGTAGTTGAGTATGGGTCTGGAGACTCTGTGATCAAGAATTTGATGTGAAAAGATTGCAGCCAGCAATGAAACACGGCGGCTATTCTGTAATGGTCTTGGGAGCAATTTGGAGCAATTGTTTGATCAGAGCTGGTGGAGTTTGAGGGAAACATAAATTCAGATAAATATGTGTCCATATTGCAGAAAGACTTCCTTCCAATTTTCTCCAGTGGCGAAATGATTAAAGAAGACTCTTTATTTATGGAAGATGGGGCTCCTTGTCACACCACTAAAATGACCCAAGATGTTTTGGATGAGAATGGCATTAAAAAGCTTCCATGTCCAAGCCAGTCACCAAATATGAAGCCTGTTGAACACCTCTGAGACATAATGGACAGGACACTTGATAAAAAGAACAAGAAAGCATCTTCAAAGTCAGATCTTTTAAGATTACTGCACGAAACTTGGCAACAAATTCTGCAAGCGAATATTCGTCATCTGATCAGTAATATGTCTAATAGGGTCCTTGCATTGAAAAATACAAAGGGCACACCTACTAAATTTTAAATATTCACATTACAACAATTAGTAAACAATTTGAATGCATGATTTCAGATTTAAATAAATTTTAATGATTATAAGGGTGTTTATTTATTTGTCATGTCTGTGTATATATAAATATACTCATATGTACACACACACACACACACACACACACACACACACACACACACACATTACTGCACTTCGTTATCTACTGTGTGTATATATATATATATATATATATATATATATATCTACTATTGTGATAAGTCATATGTATATTGTTATGTCTCAGCGCTACTGCTATCTAGCACCTCCGGATGGTCCCTACTCGACTGCTACACAACTGCTACTCGACTGCTACTCGACTGCTACACAACTGCTACTCGACTGCTACTCGACTGCTACTCGACTGCTACACAACTGCTACTCGACTGCTACTCGACTGCTACTCGACTGCTACACAACTGCTACTCGACTGCTACTCGACTGCTACACAACTGCTACTCGACTGCTACTCGACTGCTACACAACAGCTACTCGACTGCTACTCGACTGCTACTCGACTGCTACACAACTGCTACTCGACTGCTACTCGACTGCTACTCGACTGCTACACAACTGCTACTCGACTGCTACTCGACTGCTACTCGACTGCTACACAACTGCTACTCGACTGCTACTCGACTGCTACTCGACTGCTACACAACTGCTACTCGACTGCTACTCGACTGCTACTCGACTGCTACACAACTGCTACTCGACTGCTACTCGACTGCTACACAACTGCTACTCGACTGCTACTCGACTGCTACACAACTGCTACTCGACTGCTACTCGACTGCTACTCGACTGCTACACAACTGCTACTCGACTGCTACTCGACTGCTACACAACTGCTACTCGACTGCTACTCGACTGCTACTCGACTGCTACACAACTGCTACTCGACTGCTACTCGACTGCTACTCGACTGCTACACAACTGCTACTCGACTGCTACTCAACACTCCTACCGCGGCCAGACTACCTCTATTTATATGTCTTGGGAGATCCTACTTCTTCGTCTGGGGGCGTCGACACGACATATATACATTTGAATATATGTTTATATACATAAGCGTTTAATTATGTGTATAGATAGGAGTGTGTACACGTGATGCGTGTATGTATGTATGTATGTATGTATGTATGTATATGTATGTCATTTCTAATCCACTAAAGTGTAATAGTGGCAGAAAGAGAGATATGAAAGAGAAGCGGCGTCTTTTTTGCCCCACACTGAAAAAAGTTTTACACACATAAGTAATTTTTTATCCCGATAAATTTTTAATTTGTATTTATTGTTTGCTTAATTTTGTTCATCACGAAGATCAGTCAGCGAACTAACGAAAAGGCCACGAATTCAACTTCTTTTATGTACGAAAATGTTCAAAGGATTTTGTCGGTGATATAAACCGAAGTGTGGTCAGTAAATTTCGCAGACTTTCTCCGCATTCATTGGTATAACTCAAGTATCAATAACTTTTTAATATACATATATATGAATCGCTGTAATTTTTCGCGGTGCAAGCTCACTGATTTATTAAAAAATACTAGTTGGAGAAATCTTTAACAATTAAATAAGAAATTTTTATTCTTTTCGCCTCAATAAAATATTGGCGGAATTTGAACTCAGAACGAAAAGACGGACGAAATACCGCGAAGCGTTTCGCCCGAAGTTCTAACGATTCTGCCACCTCGTCGACTTATCTCAGTTAAGAATTGGTTTCAACTTTTGACACAAGACCAGTAATTTCCGGGAACGGTAAGTCGATTACAACGACTCCGGTATTCAACTGCTTCTTATTTTATCGAGCCCGAAAGGATAAAAGTCAAAGTCGACCTCGGTAGAATTTGAACTCAGAACGTAAACGTGTGCGAAATAACTCTAAACATTTTGTCGGGAGTGCTAACGATTCTGCCAGCTCTCTGCCTTATCTCAAACCAATATTAAAACCATTCATATAAAAAAATTCTCTCGTATTTGATTCTCTTTGGATTCAATCGTTCTAAGTATGTATATATATATATATATATATATATATATATATATATATATATATATATATATATATATATATATATATATATATATATATATATATATATATATATATATATATATATATATATATATATATATATATATATATATATATATATATATATATATATATATATATATATATATATATATATATATATATATATATATATATATATATATATATATATATATATATATATATATATATATATATATATATATATATATATATATATATATATATATATATATATATATATATATATATATATATATATATATAT
>NC_142937.1:450000-455000 GCF_046866305.1 Octopus bimaculoides | reverse complement strand
TTCCCCAACTTTAAAATCCATCTATACATGTATACATTGCTTTTGTCAGTGATGTTATATCCATTAAACAACCTGTAACTGTCTATGTGTGTTGGACTTATCTGCAACCCTCTTTTGAAAAGAATTCATTGATGGTACGCTGCTTCTACTTCGAAGTCATCATCTGCCTTCAGTGAAGATCAAGGCGAAGAGTTACTTTATCAACATGTGCAATTTGTCAGTACATAGCGTTTTGGGTGCTATTTCGGCGTGTGATCTACAACCTAAAGGGCGATTATCTTAGGTTACTTTTTTGTTTACTTTTCAATTTCTAAAAAGATTTAAGATGTTCGCTACAGATTTTTATAATAAATTCTTTTGTACATACTTAGCATTGTAAATGTATTTTTTTCAAAATACTTACTGTTTTAATAATAATAAAACTATGTTTCATTTATGTTTTATTAAATGATAATAAGAAACCAAGAATAAACAATATAATAATCGGAATAAGCGCGTAGATCGCACAAATTTGACAGCCGCGAGTTTTGCAACAAAAGGAAACTAAAAACTAATCTAAAGGAACCGCCTCTTGAAGTTGTAGATCATACGCCAAAGTAGTACCAAGTTTTGCTTACTTTTGCATTACCTTCCGCAGGACCATCGTATATATCATGTGTGCGTTTGTGCCTGCGTGCGCGTATGCATGTGCGTGTGTTTGTGTGTGTGTAACGTAAAAGAAAATAGAAGCACTGAGAAATAAATAAGTTTACAGTAAACGATGTATTTCGAATACCAGTCTAGCAATAACTAATAACTCATATTACATTGGGTAACACAAAAGTCCTTTGTTCAGATAAAGGGGAAAACAGTCTGGCCAAAGCAACTAAGCGAAAGCTGTCGTGTCATCAAAATAAAACATCGTATTGCACTTTAAAGAACAGAGGGAGAGCTTTCAATTAATGTTTCATTGCTTCTTTGTAAATAACGATACATAAAATCAATAGGTGGGGGGGGGGTTCAGATAGGAAGGGATGTGAGTAAGTATAAATATTACCTCAACTGTGTTTGTTAAATATATATAATCAATTATATTACTGAAGATGTGACATAAACATCCTATACGGACAATAATCGATGTATCACAGCTGGCGGGACTTAATTACTGAGCTATAAAACTAGCGATTTAGTAATATGTTGACATACGTACATAACGTCAGGTCAAGTTTATTCTTCTATAAAAGGAATCAGTAGGCGCTCAGTTGGTCGGCTAGAAATAGCAGCCAGTGAACTCTATTACAAATTTCACCCAACTATCTAAAATAAAATATCTAGGACTAGTAGAGATACTCGGCGTTGCTCTGGATTAAATGGCATCGTTTTTTATTGCTTTACTTGTTTCTGTCATGTGGCTGCGGCCATGCTGAGGCACCGCCTTTAGTCGAACAAATCAACCTCAGAGCTTATTTTTTGTAAGCCTAGTAAGCTTATTCTATCGGTGACTTTTGCCAAACCGCTAAGTTACGGGGACGTAAACACAGAAACATCGGTTGCCAAACGATGGTTGGGGGGGGGGGTACAAACACAGACACACACGAATACACAAATATACACATTTATATACGATAGTCTTCTTTCCGTTTCCGAGTACGAAATTCACTCACAAGGCTTTGGCCGGCCTGAGGCTGTAATATATATATATATATATATATATATATATATATATATACCGGAGTAAGCACATAAATGTGAAAAAAGGTGGAAAAAAGAGTACTCAAATACCAGATGTAGAGTAATATGCTTTATTCGTCGGACAGTTTTAACAAAACTGTCCGACGAACGGGAACGTGAAACTCTGAGTAACAGCTTTTG
The DNA here is from genome assembly GCF_046866305.1 of Octopus bimaculoides. Taxonomy (NCBI): domain Eukaryota; kingdom Metazoa; phylum Mollusca; class Cephalopoda; order Octopoda; family Octopodidae; genus Octopus; species Octopus bimaculoides. The sequence continues at coordinate 453,149 of NC_142937.1, read as the reverse complement.
TTATATTTCTGATGGTTTTAAATAAAGTGTATATATATATATATATATATATATATATATATGATCCATTTCTTCTCTCGTCTTATCTGAATATATTAAACCACGGTTTGTCAACAATATCAACGACAAAACACGCCAAGATCTATATATCACTGTAAGTAGCCAGAAAAACCGTGGCAATGGTTACATGTTGATTATTTTGGTCCTCTTAATGGTATGATGCGCTTATCAGGTATATTTAGTTAAAGTTACCAGTGGTACAAGGACAACTAATGTAGCGTTACTGGGAAGGAATTACTTAACCAACTATAGAAGGGGAAAATAAAAGACAAGTGGCGATGGATGCAGAAATAGATATTATTTAAGATTATATTAAAAGATATTATTCAGAGGACATTCGGTATAAAAAAAGGAAGAGACAATAATAATAATAATAATAATAATAATAATAATAATAATAATAATAATAATAATAATAATAATAATAATAATAAAATAATAATAATACCTAAAAACCTAAACTAGTAGGAAGGATGGAATTAATGATAATAGATGAAGGTATGTCTCTGCCAGTGCTGACATCGATACACTCTCTGTGTTATCTGGTTCACTAGGCGATTCTTGGAGAACAGAATATCAGCGTTCTTGCTTCTAACGGTCACTCACTTAGCCATATAATAACTCGTACGTAACCGTATCATTTCGCATTTGTCTTGCTTCTATATGTTGGTTCCCTGACAATGAATATATGTGCAATTCCAGCACCTCTTTGGAGTAGGGTGCACATATATTTTGAAACATATGTAGGAATTAAAGGAACTTTTGTTTATATGCGTTTTGCTCCATTTATTATTATTATTCATATCTACTCAAAATGCATCGCTTTAACTTGGTATCTCTACCTATAAAACGGGTGTGATATTCTGGGTTTTTTTTTGTGATTTTTGCTACCCATGGTAACTATTAACATATTTACATTGTCAAGGTTTTTTAAAACTGAGATGATATTAATATATACATAAATTAATATATATATGTGTGTGTGTGTGTGTGTGTGTGTGTGTAAGTATAGTCGTCACAAAAGTGACGGTGTGTGCTAGTGAGCACCCGCTTACCTCCCTTCTCTGTCGTTAGAAAAGTGCTCTCAAGTGGCTAAGAGATGTTTTCATTCTTATTTCTAGCAATGCTGGTGCTCACTATCACCCTCTGTCACTTTAGTGACGACTATACGTGTTGCTTTTCGATTGTAAAATGCGAATACCCACACCACTTTGAAAAAATTTTAGTCGAATGAATCGACCCCAGTAATTATTTTCTTAAAAGCTTGATAGTAATTCTATCAGTTTTTTTCCGAACTGCTAAGTTACGAGGATGTAAACATACAAAACCGGTTGTCAAGTGGTGATGGGGGCAAACACAGACACAAAGACTCACACATATATATTTATGTATATATATACCGTAGGCTTCCTTCAGTTTCCATCTAGCAAATCCACTCACAAGGTTTTGGTCAGCCCTAGGCTATAACAGAAGACACTTACCCAAGGTACCACACAGTGGGACTAACCTGGAGCCATGTGATTGAGAAACAAGCTTCTTACCACACAGCCATACCTGTGCCTATACGAGGGTGTACTGAAAAGTTCCTGGCTTTAAGGCCTGGCGAAAACCTGGTTGGAGGCCCAACCTTCCGAGTTCTTTTACAGAAAACTAAGGATTGTTGCAATAAGTGCGTGAATAAGTGTGTTGTTGACAGTGACTTTGAAGTTTAGGTCAGCAAAGCCATCACTGGATAGTCCCTGCCTCGTGACAGAGTTGGATGCTTCAGACACAACCATCGCTCTATATTCATTACATCCTCTTACTCGCTTCAGAATTAGTAGTCAGTGGTCCTAAATTATTCTCTTCCGGCTCGATTTTCTATCACAGTTGTCTCTCTTATTCTTCGTTTTTTCTTCTTCTCAATAACTCCCAGTCAATGAGGGTTTATGCTCGAAACTATCCTTTTTTGAACTGGTTACTATCCAAAGCTTCCGAGCCCAGACAACTGAAAGTTAGATCGTCGGTGTGGCTGCAAAAACAATAGTGCTTTCTGGAGACATGTTTTTTTTTAACTAAGCGGTACCTCACAAGATTTCGGCTGAAGTAAACCGGCATAATTTTTTAATGAATTGATCGGGCAGGTATGATCATAACCATGGCTTCCTGAGATTGGTGGGACCGACATTGTTAATGTTCCTCTTCATCTGTTCCTCTTCAACAAAAGGCTGCAACATGTTGAGTGGGAGAAGTTGATGGCGGCAACATGTGGAGTGGGAGAATGCTAAAGAGCTGGTGATCTGGGTTGCGAAGTACTTGCCGGCAGTAGTTAGTACCGATGCTGGAGGTGGTGGCCCTAGACCAGCCAAATCTGAAACACAGAGGCTTACTAGAGTAGCAGAATAAAAAGCAGAGGGAGGAAACAGGATGTCGCGAGCCAGTGATGGGTGCGGGTCTAGAAATGTAGAAAATGCTGCGTTAAGTTCAAGCAAAATGTTGCAGAGAGAAAACAAAATAAATAGTAATTATTTGTTTTATAACAATTATGTAATAACTAATTATATGGACAAGTTTATTGCCTTTATTTCTGCATTTCCTCCGGTTTTGAATTACCCAGTCTATATAGTGGGTTGATATTTATTGAAGTAATTTACAATATTGTTCAAGCAATGCAACAGTATATTTCAAAGGCAATATAAACGATGATTTATGTGTTATGCAAAAATGACAGTCCAAGTAATATAAACCGCGTTGAAGTATTCATAGAGAAACATAGAGCACAATTTCAATTAGTCAACAATACAGGAGTGTGAAAGTGACAACATTCATGAGAGCAGAACTTTACATAAGGATATTAATATCAAGTAATTATGAATGTTACACGGTTAAAGCAGATAATTTCTTTGAACTGGCTGATTCGTTTAGCTAAGCATGTGTCTTGTAGTGAAACTAATGAAACTAACTGAATGGAGAGTCCCTTTCAAAGATGAATTTATGGTATTGTAACGGACGAAGAAAGTGGACAAAAAAGACGTGTAACTTGTATAAGCTACAATGGTTCTTGTAAAGTCTATGCAATGTCATATGGCATATAAGCTGCGATGGATCGG